>NC_056733.1:774830173-775018058 GCF_019279795.1 Protopterus annectens
CTACACCTAGTGCATGCAGAGCATTGGGAAGCATGAAAAAAATTTCAAACCATTCCTGATGGTTGTCTTAATGATGACCCCCCCCAGTCACCCCTTTCCTGGTGATACAGGATAAATGGGCCAATTGCCTCTAAGGGTGCTAATGACTAACAGACAGTACAGGCAAAGAAATAATTCATGTAGAACTGCAGGGCATCAGAGGTGCAGGCAGATACTACGGAGAAGTGTACCTTAACCAAACAATGTGGCAAGACTGACTTACACAGGTGACTAATAACTATTCTCACACAGTAGGTCCTTTGCATTCACTAGAACACATAGAATCTGCTATTGCAGATGATTTTATGAATTGATACCCTACATTTATCAGAAACTACAGCCCCTTTTTCTAGTTCTGCATGTGACACTGTCACAATGACTAAAGAAATAAACTGCAGAACCCCGGTGTCTGCCATACCATTTTCACAACACATTTTGCCATGTGACTGATGAATCCAGAAAATTATTTTACTTGATGGAGAAAAGTTAAGTCTAAGTAAGTCAAGAACTGTGCTTAAACAGAATAAAGCTTCTGAGGTGATGTGGTACTAGGACTTTTTTTGTACATTCTGAGTGCTCCGCACCAATGAAAATAATTGCTTTATCACTGAGGTATGATGGTTCGGTGATTGGTCACCTAGACAATGGTTAAAAGTCATACATGAATCAACTGTAACCTTTTGTATACAAGTGCTGGAGCCAGGAATTTTGTAAACACGTCTGGGGTAATGGAAACCCAGAGAGAAGAACTGCCAGCTGTAAAAAAGCTTGGCCTACATGGAACTTGAGGAATTTTGTGTGAGAAGAGCAGAGTGATGTGTAGATAAATGCTTTCTATATCCATATCTGCCGTCTAGGAGTTTTGCCTTATTAAAAGTCCTCCAGGGTTAACCGATGAAACTTTGTTGTTAAAATAATTTGTTCAAAGTAGGCTTACTACTGGTAACCAGTTGTCCTTTTCTAGAAGCACAAAGAACGTGGATAAAACCCCAATGCCACTCTGATGGAATGCCACATACAGTACTGCCTTTTTGTATAGCAGTTACAAGACCTGGAGGAGAAGGTAGGCATCCAGGATGACAGCTGCCAGCCAGTGGACAAACATGGACAGTTCTGATTCATATTATTTCTGTTAATGACTTGGATGCCATGGTGGTACGGCAGTAGCGTTGTTACCTCACAGTAAGAGGTTCTCCCGTTTGATTCTCGGCTGGGCTTGGGAGTGCCTTCTGTGTGTAGTCTGCATGTCCTCCCTGTGGTTGGGTAGCGTTCAAAAGACATGCGTGCATAAATGGGCTTGCCTTTGTTGAAGGTTGGGCGTCGAGCTGGCACCTCGGCATTTCGTAAAAATCTACTGCCAATCATTAGCGGACCGGAGTTCCGCTGTGGCTACCCCTTACCGGGAAAAGCCGAAAGACAAACAACAACAACTTTACAAACTGAGTCTTGAATTTACTTTATGAGAGCTTGTTATTCTTATTCCAGATGTGGTTGTGACTTTTGAACCTTATATATATATATATATATATATATATATATATATATATATATATATATCTATATACTAATTTCAATATTTTGTCTTTGACCATTAAAAGATGACTGAATTATCATAAACAAGATAAATGTTGCACTGTTCCATAGATGCTGCTACTTTGCAACTTTGAGTTACCTGAGCTTCGATCTACCTTTTGAATGGCTATTGAGAACCGTGGTTCTGATTTTTCTTACAGCTGCCCAAACAGATAAGGATATAACATCTTGGCTACTGTGTTTCTCACTCTGGAAGTCTGGAGCTCTGAGCCCATGCATACTTGATGCAAAGTTCAGAGGAATGGATTATGGTGGACTTTTTCCTACAATTTCCTTCAGATTCCTCATAATATTTTAAACTTTTGTGGACTAATATAAGAGTCTGAGTTGACCCTGGGTATAAACTTAATTTTGATGTCAGGATGTCAATTTTATGACATCCTGTTTCTGCTAATAATTATTTAATATATTTATACTGCTACATGTATTATGTTTGTTAATGAAAATTTAGTTTTGAGTCATGACTTACTAAACATATTTTTACTCACCGATGGTTTTACAGTTTGTAAATAGCTGTTTGCTTTATCTTCAGTTAGAAAACTACTTACATTGAATAAAAATGATACATGCCATATTACTTGCACATTTATTATATCCGTCATGAAACTGTTGTAATGTTATGCTTTTAAAGTTGATTGAGTGACTGATTGGTTGATTGACTGAAGGCAAAATTCAATGCTTTGTGTAATTTCTGAGGATGAGTATGATATATGGGGCTTCCAGAACAGAATATATATATGTGTGTGTGTGTGTGTGTGTGTGTGTGTGTGTGTGTGTGTGTGTGTGTGTGTGTGTGTGTGTGTATTGCATTATCAGTGGAAGAGGCTTGCATTACCTAGTCATCTGCTTCCATTTGCTGATATAAAGTACTAATTTCCACGTATAATGTGAGATTCTTAAGAGGGGAAAAAAGATTTCAGGGGCTCTTAATACTTTGATGTTAAGACTGATTTTTTTTATTTATTATTTTTTTTCTCTGAGAATACCCTTATGCTTGTCTTGTTATACAGGGAAGGATAATTTAAGTGTTGGGAAATTCCTTGTTCATAAAGGATGAGAGTGTGAGAATGTGAAGCATTTGTTTTACTGCACTCATAGTTTCTCCTTTATTCTTTTGACTTATCAACACATTCTTATTAGCCTTTGTTTGGTTGAGTGCAAATTGATTTTTACATTTTTTATATTGGGAATATTTTGTACTTTGCGGTTATCTAATTTATTTTATTTTTATTTATTTAACATTTGTTAACTGGGAAAGTCCAACTTGGAACAAGCCAATTGTCAGAGAAGGTTGGGGGAGAAATGCTCCAGACACGTCTTTGTAATGTGGGAGGAAACCAGAGCACCCAGAGAAAACCCACACAAATGCAGAGAGGACATGCAGACTCCACATAGAAGGCACCCCAGCCGAGAATCAAACCGGAGAACCTCTTGCTGTGAGGCGACAACATTAATTAACGTCCATATATAATGAAGTCTTGATAGCTGTTTATTAAGAATGAAAGCACCAACTGTAATTTTTTTAATAGTAAAATGATGTTTCTAAAGTATTCAGTGAGTTTATTGAATTCATTTGTACTATTTGATTGACTGGCATTGTGCCATCTATTGAGTAACAATTATATATGAATCTATGTGTCTGCAGATATAGATATATTCAGATATATAATTGCAGTGGGGTTCATCAAGCTACATTTTGTCATGCCTGATCTATCGAAATCTAGGTTGTTGTGCAACTGCAGCATGGTGAGCAGAACGTGCCCCTATAGGACCCATGTTAATGTCCATACCACAGTTATGATAATCTGAAAATTGATAGATCAAAGTATGATGAAAGGGTTGCATTAGTAATCATGGATTGGGTTTTGGTTGATGGATGGAATACTGACTAAAGGGTATAAAATCATAATTCATTGATGACAGAGGAGTAAGGAAATACTGATCTGCCCACCCCCATAAGATCCATTTTTAAACACATTTATTAAATTATCACTTAAGACATAGACAAACATACATTAATATAAAAGAAAACAAACCATATTAACATTTCCAGTTAGATGCATTATACATCACATTATGTCTTTTTTTATAATTATCATCAATTCAACATTACATAAATTGCTCAATTCCTGCCTTCCCTTAAACATTACTCCTCCTCCAGAACATTATTCTGCATGTTTATTATCACAATTTCCATTTATTTCTATGTAATTTGCTCTTTCCTTTTCTAAAGAGCCCACTTCCAGTTCTTTTCTTTTATTTATTTATTTTACATTTGTTGACCAGGATTGTCCGACTGAGCTGAAGAGCCCTTTTTCAGCAGAGGCCCAGGGAGAAAAGCTCCAACATATTATACAATTTTCATTATAAATTAGCATTAAACAGCAATGTTACAGGATTATTACAAAGCATTAAGTAGCAATACAATGTAATACAGTGTCAGTAATCAGTAGTATAGCATAACTATTTCAAGATGTATAAAAAGAAATATGTCATTAAGATGAGTATAGTTTTTGGGGTAAGTGATTACAAAAACCCAGTTTTATCATGATGTAGTTGCATGAAGGCAAGACAATTACAATAGAATGTTTCTCTGAGGCAATTTGCTTAATAGATTTTAGAAGACAGTAGAAAGAGTTGTCAAGGAAGATTAGAGAGAGCTAGTGAGAAGAGTGAGTTAAGATCAGAAAGTAGATTAAGGTATGAGAAGTAGGGGATGTTAAGGAGGGAGTGTGCAGTGGCAGGACCAGTGACTTTTAAAGTGCTCTTTGGTGGCTGTCTTAAATTGTTTAGGATGTGTAAGGGTCCTGATTTCTAGTGGGAGCCTATTCCAGGCAATAGTGGGGTGATAGCTGTACATGTTGCATCCAACTTTAGACTTGGGTTTGCAGATTTGTAGTAGGTCTTGGTTAGAGCTTCAGAGAGGTCTGGAGGGAGAATAATGGGAGATGAGAGGGGATAGTGCTGGGCAGTAGGAAGGCTGGTATAGGATAGAATGGATGATCTGGAGCTGAGAGAGAAGAAGCTGGTGGGGTACTTCAAGCCAGTTTAGGTGTTTTAAAGAGAGACTGTGATGGGATTTGTAGGTTTGTTGGGCAGCAACTCTAGCTACCTTCCTGTAGGTAGATTCAAGTTTGGTCAGGAGTGCTGAGTTAAAATTTGTGAGAATTTGTGAATTGTACATTAGACTCGGTAGAAGGTAGGTAAGAGAGAGAGTAACCTTGGCTTCAGAGCTAAGGAATTTCTTGTTAGGGTAAAGGAGCCCTAATTTTGAATGAGTCTTTTTGATACAGTTATTAACATGCAAGTCAATTTTAAGCTGATCGTCGATGGTTATGCCTAAGAACTTAGTACTGGATTCTACCTGAATGAGTGTTATTAAGGGACTGTATGGAGAAGGAGCATTTAATATTGTTTAACTTTTTAGGTAGGAAGAGTAACATCTTTGTTTTTTTAGGGTTAAGGGTGAGCTGGTTATTGCAGAGCCATGTTTCAACTAAGTTAAAAGATGCCTGAGTAGCTGAGAAGAGCTTAGAGGGAGAGTTGGCTGTGGTGATGACTGTAGAGTCATCTGCATATTGCACTAAAGATGACAGAGGACAGAAGGTATAGAGATGATTAGTAAAGATATTAAAAAGTAAAGGCCCTAGGACAGACCCTTGAGGTACATTCATTTTGACAGGGAGAGTGCAGAGTGCCATCTCATTGATTGAGATCTATCAGTGAGGTAGCTGGAGAACCATGCAACAGTATCAGAGGAGACATTGAGGTTATGCAGTTTGTGCAGCAGAAGAGTGTGAGACAGTGTCAAAGCTTTTGAGAGGTCCATGAATAGGCAAGAAATAAGTTTATGGTCGTCCATGGCTATAAAGACTGTTGAGGAAGAATAATAGAGCTGTACTGGTGCTATGCTTGGGTCTGAAGCTGTGTTGAGTGGGTGTAAGCAGATTTTCCTGTATTAGATACTGCATAACTTGTTTTTGAATACATTTTTCTAGTACTTTAGAGAGAAGGGAGAGGATAGCGATAGGTCTAAAGTTGGAGATATCGGAGGAGTTACTTCCTTTGTGTATAGGTAGAGTGTAACATTGTTTCCAGATGGAAGGGACTTTAGATTCAGAGATAGAGTGATTAATTAGGATAGATACAAGGAGAGCAAGAGAGTCAGCTGCCAGTAGAAGAAAAGTAGAAGGAATATTGTCAGCTGATGCTGAGCATGGTTTTAATGTAGAGAGTAGAGCTTTGATGTAGCTAGTAGGTACAGGTTTGAGGGAGAAGGTATTAGAGGAGACAGTATTAGGAGTAGGTTCAGAAAAGTTGGAGATGTTAGTAGTAGAGGAGTTTGGGTTAGGGTTCAGTAGCTTAAATATTGAATCGATAAAACAGGTATTGAAGATAGTGGCAGTTTTTTCAGATGCCTTGTATGGGCATGGATTGGGGGGAACTAAGATTACCGGGATATAATATTTGGTTACTAGAGTTCCATTTTTAGGATTAAGTTTTAGGGCTGTGGGAGGTTTGTTATAGAAGTCCTTTTTATCTTTGTTTATGTGTTTTTTTGCCAGATATCTGAGTTCTTTATGTTTTTGCAAGTCTGCAGGGAGCTTAGTTTGTGACCATTTTTCCATAGTTTGTTTCTAGTTATCATAAGGGTACGAGTGGCTTTTGAAAGCCACAGAGATATGGTGGACTTAATTCAGACTTTGCAAGGGGGAGTAAGTGAGTCTAAGATGCGAAGGAAGATGGAGTTGAAAGCTAGGACTGCTTCTTCTAGTGGGAGTTGGGTAAGGAATTTCCAGTTGACTTTAGAGAAGGGGACATTAAAGGTTTCTGGAAGGAAGTTAGAGAGTTTATGACAAGTGATAAATTTAGGAGGTTTTGAGAAGTGGGGAGTGAACCTAAGCACTTTTATAGGGCAGTGATCGCTCAGGGTGTTTGATAGGGTTTCAGGGTTATGATATTTGGGAGGATTAGATACAAGCACCCAGTTAACAGTACTAGATGTGTGAGAGTTGTTTGTATGGGTAGGTTGGGAGATTAGCTGTGTAAAGCCATATAAATTAATATGAGTATTAGAGTTTGGATTAGTGAGAGTTAACCAGTTAATGTTGACATCCCCAAGGAGGATAGTTTCATTGGGGATGTGTTGAGAAAAGTATGAAAGAATATTTTCGAGCAGAGGAATGTTGTCTCCTGGAGGAATATAGATGGCTGCTACTGTGATAGTGCTGTGGACATTTATTTTAAGGTTAGCTGTAAGTAATTCAGCAGGAGAAAAGGATGGGATAGGTTTCATACTTGTAATGGTAAGGTGGTTGGAGTAGAGGATGGCAACGCCACCCCCTTTTTTGTTTTGGCAATCTATGCGGAATATATTATAAGCAGGGTGGAGAATGTCTTTATCAGAGGTTTGGGGTTTTAGCCAAGTCGCTGTTAGGGTGATGACATCAGGGATGTGGAAGGCTATCCAGGCATGGATTTCACTAACTTTGTTTAGAATACTATGGGCATTCCTAGAGTAAAAGGAAATATGTTTGTTTGGAGAGGATGAGTTTATTAAGTAGGGAGAGGTAGAGTTATGCATGATGGGATGATGGATGGGCCCAGAATTGGGATGTATGTCTCCTGATAGAAGCAGGGCTACATGAAGTTGGTAAAGTTTGAAATTAAATGAGTTGTAAGTCAAATACTTAGTCTTGGTTTTAGATGCTAGAGAGTAAGGGGGAGGAAGTTTGATTTTAGACAGAGGGATGTTCATGGAAAAGATAGAGGAGGAGATTGTAATAGAGTACTGCAGAGATGAGAATCAGTTAGTATGGGGATTAGTGGGATCTCTATGGCCCGGTGGTAATGGAGTAGTACAAGATGTAAGCTAAAGGAGGAGATTGTAATAGAGTACTGCTGAGATGAGAAACAGTTAGTATGGGGGATTAGTGGGATCTCTGTGGATAGGTGGTAATGGAGTAGTACAAGATGTAAGCTAGAGGAGGAGATTGTAATAGAGTACTGCTGAGATGAGAAACAGTTAATATGGGGATTAGTGGGATCTATGTGGACAGGTGGTAATGGAGTAGTACAGGATGTAAGAATGAGAAGGAGAAGTAATGGAGGTAAGAGGAAAATGGAGAGGGTTGCAAAAGCCATGGCCTAAGTTGGGGAAGTTGGATTGGGATGGAGTGAGGAGTGGGTAAGGGACTAGGAAAAGTAAGTTGTTGGACCCGTTGGAGAGTTGAAGTAAAATTTAAGTGAAACAACCTGTAGGGGGAGTAGGGGATATATAGAAAGGAGGAGGATTTGCAGCAGACTAAACTATGAAGTGATAAGTAGGGGAGGGTAAGGTGTTTAGAATGTTACAACAGACAGGAAGGGGTGGAGTTAGGGGAGGAAGGGATTAGGTTGTTAGGTATAAAGGAAATGATATGGCAGGTGGGTGGGAAGTGAGCGAAGTGAGCCCGAATGGAGCGGGATTGGCCAAGAAGAGTCACCAGAAGAAACAATCAGCAGGGCAAGAGGGAAAGAGTAAGGAGCACACGGTGAGAGTCAGCAGGTAAGTAGAAGAGGTGGGGCGGTGTAGACAAAGAAGGAAGAGATGTAATAGTGAGGTATACACAGGTATTTGCAGTAAGATAAAAACAGTTAAAAGGAAACCACAAACAGAAAAATAAAAAGAGTATAGCTAACTAAGACAGAGTTGACACTAGGGTAGTGACTAACTTATAGATGGTAGAGAGAGACAGAGGCAAGGGTTCTAAACAGGTTAGTATGGAGGAGGGGCTCTCAGTGATATGCAGGTATCCTGTACAGTAAACAAAGTAAGACTACTTTGTGGTATGAGCTTAGAACATCCTTTTAGTGTAAACTGGCTGTACAACAGAGCACAGGCGTAATTCCAGGAGTTGGAGCAGTATCAGTAAAGGTAGACACAGTCTTTAGGGAAGACACTTTGCTTTAAAACTTTTAGTGTAAACTGGCTATACAATAGAGCACAGACGTAATTCCAGGAGTTGGAGCAGTATCAGTAAAGGTAGATGCAGTCTTGAGGGAATACACTTTTCTTTAAAACCAAAGTCCCAAAAATAAGTTGCAACAGCATACAAAGCTCTTCTAGGTGAAATAAATGCAGTTTACACGCTGAGTACTAGTGAAAAGCTATTTACATCAGTAATAATAGGGACCTGCACACCACTGACATGAAGCCACAGACTAGTAATGACAATAATCAATACTTCAAATACAGTTGGTTTAGACATTGATTTCCATTTTCTAGTGATTGCTTTTTTTGACAGGTACCATAATTAAACTTAACAAGGCCTTAGTATGGCTAGGCAATCAAGACCCTGTATCCCAGCTCAAAAAAATAATTTCCTTAGTTACACTGATATGCTCACCCAATACTTCTGACAGAGTACTCTGTAAGGATTTTTTTTAAAGTCTGCCAACTTCCCAAACCATACGTTTCCAGTTACCTCTTTCTTCCCCATTACACCTTCAAAATGTCTAGGCAGTTCAGATTATGTGTTCCAGCTCAAAATAATAATTTTCTTAGTTGCATCTATTTGCTCACACAATATTTCTGACAGAGCCTTAATTATGTAGATCTAAATATCCCTTCAAATCAGGTATTCCTAATCCACCTTGTTCTATTGAAAAGATTAGCTTATCCCAATTAACCCTTGCCATCTTTCCCTCCAAAATAAATTCCTTCAACTCTTTATTAATTATTGCCCACAGCTTCTCCTCTGTTGTTTTCAAACACCTTTATTGAATTATCACTTGTGACCTAGCTGAATTTATATTCATATAAACGTAATCAGACTATATCAACATAACAGACATTATACTTCACATATATTGCTATATATATATATATCACACAACCTTAGTAATATTAGATAAATTATTCAATTCCTGCCTTTTTTAAAACAAGAAACCTTTTTATTAAACCATCACTTACTATATAGGCAATCACACGTTTATATAAATGAAAACAAACCACACAGGCACAATCCTAGTTGCAAGCATTTTACATCACAAACCATAGCAACACACTCCCAATTGCAAACATTATACATCACTTATAATCTACCCAATTTTTCTCACTCAGACATTACACAGCTCATTTAAGTCTTGACACCTTTTAAACCTAATTCCTCCTTTGTATGTATTGTTTCCACAGTTCCCATTTTTTTCCTATGTACTTTTCTCCTGGCCCTTTCTAAATATCTCAATTCCAGTTGTTTTATCTATGTTACTATATTCACTGCTTGCAGTATAGTTGGTTTAGAGTTTGATTTACATTTTCGAGAAATTGCATTTTTGGCAGCCACCATTATTAGACACAGCAAGGCCTTTACATGTCTAGGCAATTCCAATTCTGTATCATAGCGCAGAAAAATCATCTCCCTCATCAGACCAATCTGCCCACTCCAGCATCTTCAACAGTGTATCCCACAGGGAATCCTTAAAGTCTGCCAACCCACTGCACTCCCAGAAAATATGTTTCCAAGTACCTCTTTCTTCCCTACCACACCTCCAATATTAGCTGTCTGCCTGAGGAAAAATTCTCTGGAGTCTGCTTGCGGTATAAAAATATTTATGTAAACATTTTCAGGCAAAAATCCGAAATCTTCTAGATTTTGTTGCATATTTGGGAGACACACATATGTTCTCCCGTTGTTTTTTTTTCTGAATTGCTTATCCAATCTCTCTTCCCAATCCTGTGTAACCTCCTCTGATTGATTCTTATAATTATCATGCAATATTGTATACACTCTACTAATTATTCCTTTTTAATGGCAGCTTCTGTTCTAGATTCTATTAAAAACTCCACCAGTGCTGGTCTTTCAACACCTTCTCCTCTGGTTGATAAAAATATGCCTGACTTGTATATAAAACTAAAGGGACTAAAAACATTTTGACTGCTTTTATCTCACTGTCCATATCCATAAACAAGAGCATCCAGTTTCTCAATTTTTTTAGTCTCTTCCCACAAATCCTTAGCTGTCATAACAGAGGCTTTTTTGATCCATACTCGTAAATACTTCATCTTATGTCCCATAAATATGCATATAGCTAAACCAATTAATGTATATATATATATATATATATATATATATATATATATATATATATATATATAATTTACACTATAACCTTTGTTTCTTTTTTTAATTTTATGTCCAGAAAGGATTTCAAACTTGAAAGTATTTCAAAATAATCCACAACACTGAGATGTCCTTTTTCTGGATTTATCAGGTACAAATAATATTGTCTGTAAATAAAGCCAAGTTTTCTTCATCATCATACCAGTTATATCCATGAATGTTTGAGTGCCTTATTTTTTTTGTCAATGGCTCTAAGTATAAAACAACTAACAAAGGGGGGAACAGGACACCCCTGCCTGGTTCCTCTGTTCAGACATAACAAATCAGGATAGAACCTTCCCACTTTAATTCTTGCCTCTGATCCTTCATATATCCTCCTAATTAACCTTATTACTGTATCAAGGAATGCAAATCCTTCCATTGCCCTACTCATAAAATCACAGCTTACTCTTTTGAATGTTTTATCTGCATCAAGACCCACCAACAACAGCTGTATTTTCTTACATTCAACTTTCCTCATCATTGTTCTATTAATGTTTTTAAATGTTTGTCTCCCTTTTGCAAAAGCACATTGATCCATATCTATCAATTTTGGCAACACCTTAGCCATTCATTTAGCTTGTATAGATATAAACACTTTATTATCATGGTTTAAAATTGAAAAGGGTCTATATGAAGTTGGATTTGATGGGTCAATACCATCTTTAGGTTTTACAGACACCATAGCTTTCTTCCAGGATGTTAGTTCTTCCACCCTTTTAATACATTGTTAAACAAAACCTTCCAGATCATTCTCGCTTTCTTCCCTCATAACTTCCATACTTCCATAGGAATGCCATCTGTCCCTGGATTCTTTCCTGCAGATTGATTATACATTACCATTTTCATCTCATCAATTCCTATCATGTTTTTACACCTTTATTGTATTATCACTTAAGGCAGAGACAGATATACATTTGTATAAAAGAAAAAAACATATTAACATGTTCACATTTATACAGTTACATAAAATTATCAATTTCTGCATTCCCCTTAAACTTTACACCTCCTCCAAAACTTTATTCTGCACATATTGTTCCCACAATTACCATTTTCTGTGTAATTTACTCCTACCCTTTTCTAAACATCACATTCCAAGTTCTTTTATCTCTGTTACAATGTTCATTACTTCAAACACATTTGGTTTAGACTTTGATTTCTGTTCTCTAGTAACTGCTTTTTTGGCAGCGACCAGAATTAAACCTATAACTCATTCACTCCAATGGAACTCTGGAAGTTTGCACTGTAACTTCCAATGGGCGGAGCCTACTCCTTTTGAAAGAATCAAATTATGTCCTCACATTTCAAACAAATGTTCATATGTCTGGAACCGTAGGGGTTATGAAAGAAATCTGAATGGCAAACTCTTTAACACAAACTATTTTTATACCTGTGTTCCCAAGTCTCACACCACTGGGTTTGAGCTTAGAGGGATGCTATCTATATCATAATTAGCAGGGGCTACTTCTTTGCCAAAGAGGATAACAAGGCATTTTTTGCATTTAGTTTTAGTCCATGACTTTGGCCTCAGTCATTTATCTGTGTCAGCCCCTTCTGTAATATGTTTACATTGTTGGGGGACTCAGTGATTACACCCAGTTTGCAGTCATCTGCAAACTTGGTAAGCCACAAGCCATCTACTTTCACCTGGGCCTCTGAGAAATAGATTCCAAACAGTAGAGATCCCAGCACAGATCCTTGTGGTACCCCATTGATAAGTGGTCTACTGTTGGAGGTGGACTCCCCAACTTTCACAGTGTGCGTTCTGTTGGTGAGCCATTTCGCTACCTATCTAGTGATGTATGGGTTAATCCAGCTGGGAGAGTTTCTCAGTGATCGCTGAGTGAGGTATTGTGTCAAAAGCCTTGGCTAAATTAAGTTAGGTGGTATGTACTGCTTTACCCTCACCCAGGGCTTTGGTGACATTCTCAAAGAAGTCCACTGGGTTTAATAAGCAAAATCTACCTTTGATAAAACCAAACTGATTGAGGTCAAGAGTTTGAAGGTCACCTGTGTAAGTGTTGATAAGGTCCATGAAGATTCTTTCCATGGCCTTGCAGATAAGGCTGGTTAGGCTTATGGGTCTATAGTTTCCTGGGTCAGTTGATGGACCACCTTTGTGAAAGGGGATTACTGTTGCTGTTCTCCACTCTGACAGAACAAAGAGAGATCAAATCAATGAATTTTTCAGCGGGTGGAGTCAAAAAGGAAGTAGATGTGCCAGTACCAAATGCCTCCAGGAATACCAATTCTTCTTGAGAAGGGTTATCAGTAGACCAACCACCCTTTGTTTCAGGATCTCTAAAATGTCTCCAAATGAGACATCATCAGGTTGTGATCTTAGGGACCCTTCCTCTTCACTGAAATCAGTATCTTGTGTGACTGACTCCTGAGGGGAGTCCAGGTGCCTCCTCTTTCTTCAGTGGGATGTTCTGGAGAAGTATTGTAAAAAATAATTATACCTTGCTGGATAGCCTGGAGTCTTTGGGCTGGCTGTCCCTGTGGAGTAGAATGTTGAGGCTCATGACACAATGACATCTAAGATCCAGAGTGAAGAGCCATCTGACCTCTAGAAGACAACACTCTCTCTACTATTTCAAAGGTCAAATGCCCCAGGGAGAAGGAAGCTGT
Organism: Protopterus annectens; assembly: GCF_019279795.1. Classification (NCBI taxonomy): domain Eukaryota; kingdom Metazoa; phylum Chordata; order Ceratodontiformes; family Protopteridae; genus Protopterus; species Protopterus annectens. The sequence continues at coordinate 774,843,580 of NC_056733.1, forward strand.
CAGACCAGAGAAGACATGCTTTTGGACCAGTGTCTTTCTCTGACCCAAAGGCATACCACCTAAGGCAGACGTCAGAGCCAAACTATCAAATGCTGAGGCTCCGAGGGGTAGAGACAGCTCCAACAGCTTCAGAGTTGACTCTAAGACCTTGTATCCAACAATGAAGCTTCAGGTCCGAGAATCATCTGACTCCAACATGGTGTGAGCTGGAGAACTCAGAGAAAATATCGGATCCAAAGACAAAACCATCTTCTCTTCAGATCTGAACAGCTGGTGCTGGGAGTCTTAGATCCAAGGGATCCAAAGCCGAAGGATGGATCAAAGAAGTTGCCAAAACTGGTGGAGTTTTTATTTTATTTATTTTATATTTGTCGACTGGGCTAGTCTAGCTGGATACATATCCATTTTCAGCAGAGGCCCGGGGAGAGAAGCTCCACGCACAAATACATTAAGGCATTAAAAACTTAGAAAAAAAATGACTAGCTTAAATTATACAGCATAACATGTAAAGAAAGTACATTTTGTGAATACTGTACAGAGACATTAGAGTAGATTTTGGAGATAAACATGTCTTAATTCAATAGAGGGGTTACAAATACAATCAGGCAACAGTTAAACATAGTAATTAAGCATCAACATACATTTGAGAGAAAAAAAAAATAAAAAGCATTAAGTAAGAGAAAGAAAAATAGAGACTAGGAAGAACAATAATGCAGGTAAGAAGGGGTTAGTAGTTGATAGTCAATGACTCTCAAGGTGGGGTATTTGTTATAAAGCATGAGAGGAGGGGAGGAGAAAAAGTGAAGAGTATTTTTCAATCAGGCTTTGAGCAGGGACAAAGCCATTGTCTTTTTAGGTAATGTCTGAGGTGTTTCTTAAAGAGTTGTGTAGATGAGAACGAAGTGAGTGTATTTGGAAGCTTATTCCAGATTCTACCAACAACATTGGAAAAGAGTGAATCTCCTGCTTTGTTATTAGATATATTGTTGGCAATGTGTAACTTATTAGCTGAGCGTAGTGTTGTAAGATTTTTGTATGGGGAGATCAGATTAGATAGGATAGGGGTGTTGGTGGGGTGGTGCAGAATTTTTTGTGCAATCAGCAGTTGATTGTATTGTAGTTGGTTTTGTAGTTCTAACCAACTGAGTTGTTGAAGGTTGAGACAGTGGTGGGTTCTATAAGGGGAGCCAGTGGCAAATCTAGTAATATTATTATAGCTAGTTTCCAGTTTGGAAAGATTAAGCTTAGATAGATTGGTATAAATGGCAAATGCATAGAACAGAGTAGAAGTAAGCTGAGTCTGGGCAATAGATTTCCTGGCTAGTGGGGTAAGGAAGGGTTTTATTCTATACAGGGAGCCTAGTTTTTTATTGATGGTTTTTATAGTATTGTTAACATGGACATCGAAGCTGAGGTTATGGTCAATAGTTATGCCGAGGAGATGAGCAGTAGAGTCAGGGGAAATACAAGTACCATTGTCAGAGGTAATGGTAAAGTGGATATGTGGGGATTTTTGGGTGGGAGTAAAAAAGTAAAAGTTTTGTTTTTTTGGGGTTAAGGAGGAGGCAGCGTTGGGTAAGCCATTTTTCTACTTTGTTAAATACAGTTTGGGTAAGGGTCTGGAGGGAGGAGGAAGACTTGGCAGTACAGATAAGCATAGAGTCATCAGCATATTGTATACAGGAGGTTTGAGGAAAAGCAGTGTGGAGATCATTAATGAAAATGGAAAAAAGAAGAGGTCCTAGGATAGAGCTTTAGGGTACTCCAGTGTCCACTGGGAGGGATGGGGATAGTTTATTGTCCCAGAGTACTGCTTGCTTTCTGTTTTCAAGATGGGATTTAAACCGAAGGTTTGCTTGTTGGTCAAGATATTGGGCTTTTAGTGCATTGATAAGTAGGTTATGATTAACCATGTCAAAGGCTTTTGATAGATCGATAAGTAGAGCAGATGAGAGAGAGTTGTTTCGATTTTTGTTAATACATTCAGTAAAAGTTAGCAGGGCAGATGTAGTGCTATGAAGGGGCCTAAAACCGTGTTGGCAATTAGCAAGCAAGTTATTGTGGAGAAGGTGCTGAAGTAGTTGATGGTGGATACATTTCTCCATGATTTTAGCTAAAGGGGAGAGTAAAGCAATTGGACGGTAGTTGGAGATATCAATGGATTTACCTCCTTTGTATAAGGGGATTATATGGGAGATTTTCCATAAGGAAGGGATGTAACCTTCTGAGATAGTTCTGTTTATAAGGATAGAAACAGGGTATGCAATGGCTTTAGCAGCAATTTGAAGGTATTCGGCTGGGAGACAGTCAGCAGAAGGGGTGCAGGGTTTAAGTTTTTGAAGGAGTTTGCAGATAAAGGTAGTTGGTACTGGTTGTAAATGAAGGGGGGGACAGAGAATTGTTGGTGTGTTGTATAGGAGTGGGGGTAGGGGTTGATAGTGTTTTAGTAAGGGTTTGAATGGCTTCAATGAAGTAGTTGTTAAAAGCATTTGCTATTTGCAGAGGGTTGTTATGGGGGATAGAGCTGGGAGAAGGAGTTCTAGCCTGGCCTGGTTTGAGAAGTTTATTAATGCCAGACCAAAACTTTTGAGGATTTTTAGAGTTTGAATGTTGAAGATGGGAATAATAGTTCTTTTTATCTAAGATTATATCTTTTTGACGGCATTTCTTAACTGTTTAAAGTAGAGGTGATCTGCTGGGCTTTTGGAGGTTCTCCATTTTGCCCAAATTTTGTTCCGTAGAAACATTTTTTCTTTGGTTTGTTTTGTAAGCCAAGGAGCTATTTTGGTCCTGACTCTGGAGGAGTGAATGGGAGCATGGCTATTTAGAATTTGAAGGAATGTAGAATTAAAGAAGGAGATAGCTTCATCCAGATTGAGTAGTTTTAGTAATGACCAATTGCAGGCTTTTAGTTCATTGATAAAGTTCTCAGATTGGAAGTGTTTTTTAGATTGATACGTGATAAAATTGTTGTCTTTGGGGCTAGATTTCTTTTGCCTAACTATGTAGGTTAGAATATGGTCACTAATGTCAGCTGGGAGAGATCCTGTCAAGTAAGTTTCAGGGTGACTATTAATTAGTATCCAGTCAAGAGTAATTTCTTTAGTACTAGGCTTATGGATTCTAGTGGGTGTATTTATTATTTGAGTGAAACCAAATAGATTTATATGGGTCTTAGGGTTGGAAAAATTGCATAAGGTCCAGTCTATATTAAAATCTCCTAGTACTATTGTTTCTTGAGGAAGGTGGGTGGATAGGCTACTAAGTATGTTTTCTAGGGTGGTAATATTATTTCCTGGAGGGATATATGAACAGATTATATAGATTGATTTAGAGCTATTTATTTGGAGTTTAACAGTAAGGGTCTCAGCATTGGTATTTGAGGGTGGTGCTACATCACAGGAAGAAACAAGGAGTTCAGATTTGAACAAGATTGCTATGTCACGCCCTTTTTTGAAGTGCGGTCACATCTAAGGATATTGTATCCAGGTGGGATTATTTCTTGGTCATGAGTAATAGGTTTTAGCCAAGTTTCTGTAAGACAAAGAGTGTCGAATGCATGGGCTTGAAGGAGAGCATGCAGTTGGCTAATTTTGTTGTTGATACTATGAATATTAAGATGTGCTATTCTGAGGGAGTTATCTAATCTAGAAGAGGAGGAAGCATTGTTATTGCAATTGTTTTTGTAGATTGACATTTAGTGGGGATGGGCCAGGATTAGGATGAATGTCTCCACCTGTTAGTGGGGATGGGCCAGGATTAGGATGAATGTCTCCACCTGTTAGAATGTTTTTGGATTGTATCAAAGAAGTTTTTAAGATTTTATTAAGTTTGGGTGGGGTTGACCTATTGGGGAGGTAAGTAACATGAATACATCTGTGGAACTTAGGATGCAGATAAGCTGAGGTAGAGGTAATGTTACAATGAGAGAGGCAGTTGGGAAGTAAGCTTGGGAGAGTTTGTGGATGGGACACTTTATGGGCCAGCACATAATGCTCATAGTCAGTGAGGGTATAGGTTAAGGTTAGAAATATAAATAATAAACAAGACAGAAAAAAGTATATAAGAGTAGGCCATTTGGAATGGCAGAGTAAGGTTAATGTAAAGTCAAAGTTGGTTTAGAATATAGTTGAAGTGTAGGATAGGTTAATTGATATGGTATAGAAGGATAGTTAGAGTAGGTAGAGGGGTAGGAAGAATATAGTGATAGATGTAAGAGTATGTAAGGTAGAGGGGTAGGAAGAATATATTGATAGATGTAAGAGTAATGGTTATAGCTGCGGAGAATGGATAGAGGAGATGAGGGAGTGTGCTAAGCAGAGGAGTACGAAGGAGAAGCTATAGAAGAATAGGGTAGTTTAGTGCTGAGAAGGTATAGAGATAAGGGGAGGAGTTTATAACAATTTAGTTGTGGTGTTGTGATGGGAAGTATAGTGGGTGTGGTTTGTTAAGTATAAATGTAACAGCACTGGGGGTGTGTGGGAATTGGGGGTAGGGTAGGGGAGTAGTGTGAGCCCGTAGGGCGAACGGAGCGGGATACAGCAAGTAGTGAAAGAGACAATCAGTAAGCAGAGCAGCCCAGACAGAGAAGATGAAGCAGGTGAGTGGCTTCAAGTGGAGCAGCTGTAGTTGTAGACCAAGGAGAGAGAGAAGAAACAAAATTGCATACTAGTCTGCTAAGGGTAGACAGTGATAGGAGTAGAGGCTAGGGGCAGTGAAGGAGAAATATAAGGAGTGATAATGCAACAGGGTAAGGGAGGAGAAGCTGGAAAGAATAGTGTAAAGAGGCAAATTAGTACAGATGGAAGGGGGGGTGAGGGTAAAGTCCTGGTTAGACTGCCACCTGGTGTTCAGTGGTTGTATAACAACAGGTGACAGAGGGCAGAAAAAAACTAGTAGGGAAGGCTAAGGTAAGCAGTGAGTGAAGGAAAGAGATAGAAAATACTGGACTTGGAGAGGACTCTGGCTGCTAGCATTCCTGACTCAGGGGCCAAAGATAATTCAGTACAATTGCAAAATACAGCTGAGAGTAATTATCAGTAAGGGTCATGTCATAGGACGTACTTTGTAAAATACTGCACAGGCCGTAGTAAGGTATTGGGACAGCACAGTAACTAGATCCAACTGGACAGAGCTTGAAATTGTTGAGGGTATCCTTAATGGCCAGGTAGGTTCCTTAGTGCAGAGTAGTGGATGGGGGGCTAGGAGGGAAGGAAGGTAGGGAGAGAGGGTGTTAATGATATAATGAGACAAACACAAAATAACTCTAGCATATAAATGAATGTAGAAATTTCCACTGTTTAGCATACAGAATAGTAAAAAAACTACTAATAAAACGATTAGTGTATTGTTTAAACGCAAGAAATTACCATACTGTGATAATTAGACACTTGTAATGGTAAGGCTAAGTAAGAACATTTAGTCTGTCAGTAAAACAATCTTTAATTTAGAAATATAGCATAGTTACAATCCTACCCTACCCCAATCATTCAATTAAGGAGGAGTAAATAAACATTTTCATGTAGGTATTAGCAGTAGCACACCTTTCAGTATATCTTAAGAATAAATAAAGAGCTAAAACTTTAGACAAGCAGTTCTAGCAGATAAAAGTAATGTGTACGCTCTCTGTGGAGAGACAAGAAGGTAGCACTCACTAAGTATTCAGAAATGCTAGAGAGCAGTATAACATAGGATAAGAATTTATATCACCAAAATGGGGCTAAATACTCCTTGAATATAAGCTTTTAAATTAAATACTTGTAATATATGCTCTTCACATTTGCAGAGTAAAAGATACAAAAAACTAGATATTTTGGGGGCTGCACAATGCAGACCATTACATATTAAGTGGGTAGGCTAAGCACAAAGATAGAGCGGAATATTCACTTTCCAAACAACTGCGCAACCACAGTCCACGTGGGAGAAGGTACCGACCAAGCAGTTGTTAGCGTTTTTTTTTTCTATGTTCCTATTTTAAAGAACCCTCCACGAACAGAACATAGAATTAACCTTAAATTATTTTCAACACTCTTTGCACTGTAAATACGAGCCTTGTAGAAGAAAGATAAGAAAAAGTGGATGCTAGCGTTTCTAAAAGCTTGTAGTCGCTAGTGTTTTATAGCAACATAGCCCAACACTGTTTGCACTATAAACACAGTCTTGTGGGTGAAAGAAAGAAAAAAAAAGTGGTTGCTAGCATTTCTAATGACTTGAGGTCACTAGCGTTTTTAAAGCACCATAGACCAGGGCATTAAAATTATACAGTATTAGTTTTAGCCCAGGTGACTTCTAAAAGCACATTCTATATGTCCGTACAGGAGAAACAGGTAGTAGCAAACATTTGAAGAAAGCGTAGACTTGAACAAAATCCACCTTAACTTGATTTCTACACAAGGTGAGCTGAAAAACTACAAGACGACGCTACTAGCGTTTATGCAATCTGGTTTAGCAAATAACACGGCAATATACACCATTTAAAGTGATACATCTTAGGGAAAACTTCCAAGTTGAGAACGCTAAGCACAATTAGAGATTCTAGCCGTTAATGCCGTTTATACACACTAATGTAGCACAACACAGCAGTATGCACTAATCAAAAACTACGCATCTTAAGGTAATGGTTTCAAATTCACACAAATAGTATTCACTAGTATGAAAATTAAACAACAATACAAAAAAGCAGAGTGATATAACAGTACAGATAAATATGGTACTTACAATTCAGATAGTAGGGTCTGGGTCAGGAGTGCACAGCAGCCAAGTAAGATAGCAGATAGTAAAGGAAAGGCACCACAAAAGTCTTCCCCTTAAATGCCCTAGGGCAGGATATGAGGTGGAGGGGAGGGGACAAGAGATAGCAGGAGAAGTAGGTATGGGTGGGGCAATAAAACCTAGGAAGAGTGAACAAGAAATAGTAGGTGAAAGTCAAAATAGCATGGGAACGAGAGACAAGATTGAGGAGGTGAGGGTAGGAGCGGAAAAAAGAGAAAATTACAATGGGGTAGAATTGGAGGTAAAGGGGAGTAGTAGTTATGTTAAGGTCGGGTCTAGAGGTAAAGATAGTGTCAGGATTATGAAGAGCAGCAAATAGTGAAGGATGAGTTGGAGCAGCAAGTAGTGAAGGAGACAATCAGTAAGCAGAGCAGCCCAGACAGAGAAGATGAAGCAGGTGAGTGGCTTCAAGCGGAGCAGGTGTAGTTGTAGACCAAGGATAGAGAGAAGAAACAAAATTGCATACTAGTCTGCTAAGGGTAGACAGTGATAGTAGTAGAGGTTAGGGGCAGTGAAGGAGAAATATAAGGAGTGATAATGCAACAGGGTAAGGGAGGAGAAGCTGGAAAGAATAGTGTAAAGAGGCGAATTAGTACAGATGGAAGGAGGGTGAGGGTAAAGTCCTGGTTAGACTGCCGCCTGGTGTTCAGTGGTTGTATAACAACAGGGGATAGAGGGCAGAAAAAAACTAGTAGGGAAGGCTAAGGTAAGCAGTGAGTGAAGGAAAGAGATAGACAATACTGGACTTGGAGAGGATTCTGGTTGCTAGCATTCCTGACTCAGGGGCCAAAGATAATTCAGTACAATTGCAAAATACAGCTGAGAGTAATTATCAGTAAGGGTCATGTCATAGGACGTACTTTGTAAAATACTGCACAGGCCTTAGTAAGGTATTGGGACAGCACAGTAACTGGATCCAGCTGGACACGGCTTGAAATCGTTGAGGGTATCCTTAATGGCCAGTTAGGTTCCTTAGTGCAGAGTAGTGGATGGGGGGTTTGTAAAATACTGCACAGGCCGTAGTAAGGTATTGGGACAGCACAGTAACTGGATCCAACTGGACACGGCTTGAAATTGTTGAGGGTATCCTTAATGGCCAGGTAGGTTCCTTAGTGCAGAGTAGTGGATGGGGGGTTTGTAAAATACTGCACAGGCCGTAGTAAGGTATTGAGACAGCACAGTAACTGGATCCAACTGGACACGGGCTTGAAATTGTTGAGGGTATCCTTAATGGCCAGGTAGGTTCCTTAGTGCGGAGTAGTGGATAGGGGGAATTCAGATAGTAGGGTCTGGGTCAGGAGCGCACAGCAGCCAAGTAAGATAGCAGATAGTTGTACTAGTAAAGGTCTCCGGAACCATAGGGGTAGGAGCCACGAGAACTTCCATCTGAATTTGTGTCGAGAGAAACTTCCTCATCATTCTATCCACTTCCACTTCTGTGCGACTTCTTGACAAATGGGAAGAAGCTATGGAAGGTGATCTTGAATGATGGCATCTTTCCAAAAATGGGGATGGGAGCTGAGAGGGTACAAGATCCAAGGAAGATGCATGCATAGTTCTAGGCATTTGTTTTGGTTCAGTATGAGCTGGATCCGAACATATGGCTCTAGTATCCATAAAAGTCAGATCCAAAAACTTGCCTATGGGATCTGAGGTTTTTCGGGTTTTCACAAGTGGTTCCAAAGTTGGATCCGGAGAAGAATGAGATGAACCAACTTGTTCAGAATGTCTTTTCCTGACTTCTTTTTTATCTGATTTGGAGGACTGAGCTCCAGTAAGTGATTTTCCAAAGGCCAAAGGAAGAAGGCCCTTGAGAATAAGTTTATTTTTCCTGTCTACCAATGCTCTGGAATTAAACACTTTACAAATCGAATAGGAAGACTGCGAATGGGCAGGACTCAAGCAGTAAACACATAAATCATGGGCATCCGACAATGGAATTTTATGCCAGCATTTGTCACACATTTTGAAGTCTGATGGTTTATCTGCCATTTTAAACAACTAAACACAGTGGAGAATATCCCACTTTAAAGAAAAAAGTTAAAGCATAAAGGGAAATGAATATATTTTTATTTATTTATTTATTTTTTTACAGTGAAGAAAAGATAAACAGAAACTTAGTGCAAAATGATGTTCTGAAGGAAGTATATATAATAAGATGACTTATCATTTTAAACAAATTTCCAAGAGATGCAGTGACCATGGCTGCACACAATGGTGGCAAAGGAGATCTGGGGAAGGAGGGGAACTGCTGCATTGTCTGTAAGGGAGGAGCTTGAGAGTTTGTAGTATTCATGAGCTGTAAACAACAGCCGAGTCAGATCCAATGATCAGATCCAAACCCATATGTTGAGGAATGAATGTAAATTGACAATATCAGATCAATTTATTCTTCAAGGGCAGCAGGCACTGAATTTGTAGATGAACACTAAAGTGCATACTTGTTTGGCAGTAGCACCCTCTTCTTTAGTTACAGATCTCATTAATGTAGAATTATTCGGATGACTTGGAATTCTGCAGAGACTGTGCACATTGACTGATATTGGTAGATTGTAATGACAGATGTTTATGTGACCTTTTATAGTTGAAATATTCTAAAGTGGGTAGTTTTGTCATTATTGGTTTGTACGCCTTGTTTCATTGCTAAATTGAAGAATGTTCAAAACTACAAATTTAAAACATAGTCTAGCAAATAGTATTGTATTATACAAGGAAAATAATTTTCAGGAAGGTGAATCAAAGAACACAGTTATGTGTGCATGTCACTAACAATGTGTGCACTGGGCTCATGGTTTGAAAACCGCCCAAAGGTAAACTTAATCAACCAGTAACCGGATGCATTTTTTATGAATGAGGGTTTCAATGCAGTTTCAATGAATGTGAGTTTCAAGGACAGAGAACTTTACTGTTGCTCATACTAAGTCTGTTTTCATGATGAGACTGTATTGTTTATTTAGCAAAAGACTATCAGCGTTTGTTCTATAAAATTTGAAATAAAAGTTTTAAATTAAAAACAAACATCTGTAATCATTGTACAGGTAAAGAAGAAAATAGTCTGCACACTGACAGGTGTGAGCAGTGTTTATGATAACTGTGGGAAAATAGCCAAGTAATTGGACACTGGAATGGCTGCTGGGGGTGGGGGGGTCTACTGGGAGGGTCTCTGTGGGAGAGGGGTCCTCAATCCGTACCATTTAACAATGATCTAGCTCTGTTTCTGCAGAGGAGGCAGCCCCCCCAACTATCGAACACCACAAAAGTATCTTCTCTAGATCTAAATAAGTCTTAAATCCACTTTACATACCTCTGAGCAGAACCTCTTATTGGATACAATGTCTATTTTAACTTATATTTGTCAAAACATGTCACTTAATTTGTGAGATCTTATCAGTTCCAAACTAACAAGATCATCGGCCTCAAGACCCTCACTTATTTGGGCAGACTGGCAACCCTCTCTCTGTATTTGGTTTCTTATTGACTCTTCCATGGTGTTTTTGTATCTATCCTTTCACGTCATAAAAGCGCCTGAGCAAAACAACAAATAAACAAACCGTACTCTAGGAGGCATTCTCAGAACTGCAGGGACTGTTTTTTTAATAGGTTCATATTGGCCAAAAGGTCTTTATAAGCCTAGCCATGTGTACCCAATATAAGAATAGAGAAACCCAATATAAAGGATCTTGCCAAAACTGAAGATCTTAGTTAGCAATGATTGCCCATATCTAGGAATCTAGGAATGTTTTAGGTGAAACCCCTGGTAGATATTTACAGTTTCCCATCCAGTCATCCAGGCTATGCTTAAACAGGGTCATAGAGGGGCTCTGTTTGATGTGAACTGGTAGCCTATTCCAGAGGAGTGGCAACATCTGAGAAACATATCTGTCTCTCCAGAAGGTCCTATTTATGTTGCAGGCCAGTTTAAGGTCCATGGAGCGGGTGACTCTTGTCCCATTTGACTTGCAGATATGCAGTACTTCCATTAGGTTTGGCTCTGAGATTGCTCTGTAGGCCAGGCACAAGTCTTCTCTAAGTAGTCTATATGCTACTGAGTACAATGACAGTGACTTCAGTCTGTCAATGTATGACATGTGCTGGAGACTGTGAATTTTCTTGGTTAGAAATCCCTGAGGTCTCTCAAGTTGCTGCAGGTGCATGGTAAGGTACATACCAAAAAGAGCACTGTACTCCATTATCAGCCTGATGAGGGTCAAGTATAGGGCAATAACTTTGCTAATGAGGTGTGCGACATAGAATGCCTTCCTTACCACAGTAGACACATGGAGATCAAAGTTTAGGCTACAGTCAACTTGCATTCCCAAGTCTCTCACTACTGAGTTTTTACTTAGGGTATTATTATTTATATGATAATCTGTAGTAATATTGTTTTTACTAAAGGGGATGATAATACATTTTTAGCATTGAGTCTGAGTCCATGGCTTTGGCACCAGTCATTGGTTTATGTAAGTCCCTCTTGAAGTATATTGACATTGTTTGGGGATTCAGTGATTGCACTTAAATTGCAGTCATCAGCAAACTTAGTCAGCCATAGCCCCTCTGTTTTGGCCTGAACGTATTAGAAATGTATTCCAAACAATAGGAAGCCCAGCACTGACCCCTGTGGAACCCTACTTGTGACAGGTCTGCTGGTTGAGGTAAAGTCCCCAACTTTGACTGAGTGTGATCTGTCGGCGAGAGTTTATAAATAATGCCTGAATGTGAGATTGTGTCGAAGGCCTTGGCTAAGTCAAGGTAGGCTGTATGTACAGATTTGCCTTTGTCTATGGCTCTGGTGATGTTTTCAAAGAAGTCCACCAAGTTTAACAGGCATGACCTGCCTATGACAAAACCAAACTGTGTCAGATCAAGGGTTTGGAGATCACCTATATCGTTATTTATAAGGTCCATGACAATTCCTTCCATGGCCTTACAGATAAGCCTGGTTAAGCTTATGGGTCTGTAGTTCCCAGGGTCTGTTGCTGTACCCCCTTTATGAAGGGGGATGATGGTTACTGTTTTCCATTCAGCAGGGACAAAACCAGTAGTCATGCTGTGGTAGAAGAGAGTACAGTACCTAATGGAGTTGCTAACTCATGTTTAGACCATTTAAAATACAACCTGGGATGCCATCCAGTCGCATTGAAGCTGTGTTTTTGGCCTTGGAGAGAGCATTACTGACTTGCTCTTTGGAGATGCAAGGTGGGGGAGATGTAGAGGGAATGCTTTGTGTAATGTTTGGAGGGGACAGGGGTGAAATTATCACCAAACCTGTCAACTAATCAGTTAGCTATTTTTACAGTATCGGTGTGTGTGATGCCATCCACAGCTATTTCAGCACATGTCTGGGTCCTGCCTTTTAGGTTACAGATATAGCTGAAGAATGCCGCATGGTTATCCTTAGCTACTGTTGCTAAATTTTTTTCAAAGTTTGCCTTAGAGTATTTTACAAGTTGTCTCATTTGTTTGTTCAAGCAGAGAAGGATGTTTTTCCAGTGCTGGGACCTCTCTTTTTAATTCTTAGACAGCAACTTCTTCCTCTTGTATAACTTTATTAATGCATTGAAGTCCAGCAGGGAAGCTTGTATTTTCTTGAGGAACTTGTTCTTATCCTATCAGGTACAGCAGTGTCAATACATTTGCATAAGTGATTGTACAGGGCATTTGTGTATACCTTAGTATAGTTGTCAGTGCCATCTGAAGAGGGCAGGTCTTACCACACTTAGCTGAACTTGGAGTAACTCCATGGATTTTTCTTGTCTAACCCGTCTAGAGGTGTATTTATCTTTGATGAAGACAGATCCTCCTCCTCTTTTGGTTCTCACACATTCATTTTGTGGTCTGCAAGTGTGGAAGGCATTGTAGCCTTACAAGGCTGGGGTACTCTCTGCAGCCATGAACAAAGTTTCTGTGACTGCACAGATGTCAACATCCTCCAGGGAGAGGAGTGCTTCCAGAGAGTGCAGTTTCTAATTTAAACTGTAGCGTTTAGCAGCATAACTATTTGAAAGTGATATTTTTGCATCAGAAATTTTGTTCTTGAGACCTTACCTAAAAAAAGGCACTATGAGGGGGGCAAGTGCCTTAGCCAGTAACCGAAAGTCTAGAAGTGACAGGTAAAGACCATCTGTAGTAGAGCAGCATCGTCTATCAACCATGCCATCCCAGGATTACAGGGACTGGATCCCCTTATAATGACACCAAAAACTAAGCCAATTGTTGAAGTCAATCATTTTTTGTTTATATTGTGGCACCATCCTAGGTGAGGGTAGAATGCTGCTCAAGGCTAGGGACATACCTGCCTGGGACACATAGTCAGAGAGTTCAATCATGTCTCTCTTCATATAGTCCAGTGAGGTATGTCTCAATTCATTCACACCAACATGAACAATGAGGGAGTCATGACAGGTGCATGTGTGATCTGATGGATCCCAGCACCCGATAGCTGACCGTAACCTTCTCCTTGTCCAGCCTGGTGAATGGGACATCTGTGTGTCTCACAATGGAGTCACCTATGACTATAAAATCTGGTTTGGATGTGCTTTGCCTTAGAGGCTTATATGGTGAGACACTGATGCTTGTGTTTTTATGCGTATCAAGTGCTGTAGGTGCTGTATTAGGTGTAGCATGTTTGTGTTTAGAAGGTCTCTGGTGTTTAGGTAGGTTTCTGATGAGCACTTCCGCAAATGATGGTTGATGTGTTGAGTGCTTGGTTTGCGAAGAAGATGTAGTATGTAAGCTGCCAACTGTTCAGTGTTACTGTTCTGTGTGTGAGAGGGCAAGGATTCCAGATTCTTAGTGTAGATACGTCTCTCACAAATTGTACCTGTGAGATTTAGGAGAAGACGGTTGTCAGTGTACATGAGTCAGTTGCTACACTCATGTCAATCAGGCTGGTAGCAGAAATGGAGCGAAAGTGACCATCCATAATGCTAGGTTAAATCCTGTTATCACAGTGGGGAGAGAAAATGGAGGGGTGTGGTATAACTGGGTTCTTTAAGCAGGGTCTATACTAGCAGTTTTTTTTTTAAATGGAATGAGACTATTGTATTTTTTGTGGTTTTGGGACTGCTTAAGGAGCAAATGGGCAGCTGAGGTGTTCACTGAGCAGTTAAGTGCAATTTATGGACGTCTTGGCTAGATCATGGGCAGCTACCATGGGAAAAGTTATCTACTGATGTTCTTGCATCTATAACCACCAATGGTTACCCCCCACTGCATGGTAGTGTGCGATGGTGCACAGTGGTGCACAACACGTAAACAAATGAATACAGCAGAGCAGTGGCTGGTCATCTAATTCTGTGGAGCTGTGCTAAAACAAGTGCAAACCTGCACAAACATAGGGCTTATGTAGCAACAGTTAGCATACTAAATTAAACAGTTTAACAAATAAAAAATCTCAAAACTGAGCCCTGTGCCAGCAACCTTCAATCAGATGAGTCCTAACTGCACTCTCCTGCCACATGGGTGCAGGGGGCACATCTCCAACAAAAGATAGCCTGGTTTCGTGCTCAATTTAACAAACAGAACCAGATTCAGCAGGTGTGAATCTAGTCTGTGCTACAACAGACAAAAGGTGGCAACAAATTAGAAAGAACAGTTTTAAAAAATCATCACTATAGCAAAAATGCAGTTTAAAAGTGCAAATATAGTATAAGATTGCACTTATGGTTAGCAGAATGCAACAGATTCCTTGAATTGCACAGATGAATACAGCAGAACAGTGGCTGGTCACCTGACTCTGTGAAACTACGTTAAAACAGTGGGAAAACAGTTTGTTAAAAGTTATTACTGTTCTGTTCTTTGAACATTCTGTGACTTATTCTGTCCTTTTGTCACATAATACTCATGAATTTCTGAGTATATGTCAGGCGACATGATGGTAAAGCATATTGTTTTCATTTAAACATCTGTTGGTTCTTCTGAGAAAGCAATCCACTAACTATAATGTACCAATGCAGTTTCATTCTTCTAGGTGCAAAAAGTGGGTGAAAGTGCCTAAGGGTCATCATAATGTAGAGTTTAGGATTTTTTTTATAAAGTTCTACCCACATAGCCTCCTTGCCTTGTACAATGTGCATTACTGTGCCATGGTGGTTGCACACACTACATAAGGGCCAGCTGTAGACACACCAGGATTATGATAGCTTCCAATAGTCCAGTCAAATAGTCCCCCAAGAAAAGGTAAACCAGCATTTATCAACTTCACTTCTCCCCAGCTGGTTACCTGACACCTTTTCTGCTACTCAGTCCTGGGTCACTGGCATCATAGGCAATGGCCTCTCTAGTAGTAGATGACTGGACAGATGAATACATTGTCATTGCACAGTGTCCATTTTACTTGAGTGTTGTCCTGACCCACGTGATAACCTACTCTACATTTCATGTGACGAATAATAGATCACAAAGGGACAAGTGAGCATAATGGTTAAGGTCTTTGCCTCCCATGCTCAAGGCACAAAGTTTGATCCTGACCTCCGGTCAATGCCTGTGTGAAGTTTGGGCATTCTCCCTGTGTCTCTGTGTAGTTTCTTTCACCTCCAAAAAGCATGCTGAGTGCTTCCATCTGAAACTCACCAAAAAATGGAGCTGCGGGCAGCAGCACAGACTCTACATGGTGTCTATACGGGGAAATGTTGTATGACTAACCACCTTTGGTATCTACAGTGGTATGCAGTATCCTCAAGAAAGGAGAACACAGATCACAGACTGTGCACTGTGGCAAGGTTAGCCACTCAGTGGTGTAAAACACAGCTGTAGGTGATTCAGTCGTGTTGACTAATGGCACCAAATGGGCATGGGTATTTGCCAGTGATAAGTGGGTTGAGTACCTGGCCTGACTTACATCAGGGACACATGCTAATGGTGGGAGGGTGTATATGCCCTTATTGACCAGTGTGTGCCCTCCATAAAACCCAACAGCCCTGAGTCAATAAACTACTGTCCAGCTGGTGTCCAGTTGCCCAGATTTGGTTACCTGGGGTAGCTCTGTTGAGCGAAAGCTAAACAGAAAACCAGTCAACCTGCCAGACATGAACTAAGAATTGCTGCACTCAATGTAGGTTCACTGACAGAATGGCGCTTGGAAGTGGATGACATGATGGTAAGGAGGAGGCTGGACATCCTATATATCCAAGAGACAAGATGGAAGGGCAGTGCTGCAAAGCCTCTTGACTTGGGATCCAGAGTCTACTACTCAGGAGGAGAACAAGCTAAAAATGATGTGAGAATTGCAATAAGAGACAAGCTTCAGAAGGTAGTGAGTGATGTCATCATAATTAGTGACAGACTCATGGCAATTAAACTCCAGTCTAATTACATGGCAGTACTGATAATCTCAGCCTATGCCCCACAACATAGTTGTGATGGTGAGGAAAAGAGTGCATTTAGACAGCAGTTGCAAGACCTCCTATATTAAGTGGGACAACATGAATTGACAATAGGTGACCTGAATGCACATATTGGGACAGACAGAACCAGATATGATGACTGCCTGGGTCCACATAGGTCAGGCAACAGAAATAAAGAAGGAGAGACCATTCTAGACTTCTGTCTGGTAAATGGCTTGATAGCAGCCAACACATGGTTCAGAAAGAGAAACTGTCACAAGAACACATACAAGAGTTGCCAACATGCAATTCATGTAGACTTCCTCCTAGTAAGGGAAGGGCACTGGGGTAGATTGGAAAGTCATCTCCAGTGAAACTGTTGGCCGACAACATAAACCACGGGTTGCCACAATCAGATGCAAGCCATGGTCAGGGAAGGCTCTAAGGTCAACAGAGACCAGGCTGAAGACCTGGAAGTTGACTGGAGAGAAACCACAACAGTGCAAGGAATTACTCAAGGCTCTCTCGCCTGAAGAAGAGAAAATAGATGGGCTTGAAGAAGAATGACAATGTGTTAGGATTACTGAACAGATGTGTGGCTGAACCTAGTATGGAAATAAGGTACATGCCAAAAGCTGGTGGTAAAATACAGAAGTCCATGGAAGTCATCAAAAGAAATAAGGAGTGTAGAAAAATTTGGGAGATAGAAAAGATAGACCAGGCTAGGAAGGAATACTGGCTGGCTAACAAAGAGGTTAAGAAAATAGTTGCAGTAGATAAGAACAAGGCATTAGAGGCACTCTACCATCTTCTGGAAAGTGAGTCAATAGATGGCACAAAGAAACTATATCAGGTTGCAAGACAAAGACAGAAAATTAAGGAAGATAGACACCCTTCATAAGGAATGCTAGCAACAACCTTCTCACCAGTCCACAGGATATCAAAGGCAGATTGAAGGATTACGTCCAGCAGCACTGCCTCAGATGCAGCCAATGATGAGAGAAGAGGAAGAGCCACAGAAAAAAATAAGAGCAGCACTAAAGAAAATTAAGTCAGGGGAAAGCGGCAGGCTCAGATGAGGTCACAGCAGATATGATAAAGTTGTTGGGTGAGAGAAGGGAAAAATGGCTCCTGAGGGTACTCAATGCGGAGAGAAATGCGTATCCAAGATGCCTGGAGAATAACAGGGGTGGCTCGTGCTATAGGCTGCAGTCCCTCCACCTGTAAAATGAATAAAATAAATTCCCCCCACCGCAAAATAAAAAAATAAAATTAAAAAAATGTCCAGACTCCACACATGCATGCTTAGTTCCTGACTGCTGTGTTAGGCAGTGTTAGGCAGACCAGAACTCCACACACGCATGCATGCTCATTCCTGAGCTCCAGACTGCTCTGTTAGGCAGTCCGGATAGGGAAGGCAGGAAACTCCACCCCTCCAGCTCAGAGGTCTGTGTGGTGATGACCGCACAGACCGGAAGGTCACCAGACTGCATCGCCCACAGGCTGGAGTCTCCAGCCTCCTCACATCTCATAGGGACCCAACAGCAGGAGGCTCCAGCCTCCTCATGTCTTGCAGGAGACCCAACAACATACATGGGCCATTATGGAGGAAAGAGACAGGTGATCGGGCTGCAAGATCACTACAGAGGACTTAACTGGGCTGCTGCAGAGTACAGGATCACTACTGAGGACAGAGACAGGTAAGGTGTTTCTGGGGGACAGAATCAGCTGTGTGTGTGTGTGTGTGTGTGTGTGTGTGTGTGTGTGTGTGTGTGTGTGTGTGTGTGTAATGCCCCAGTTGCTACATGGTGGTGGGTAGATAATAAGGCTTGAACCCTGTACCTTAGGCCCAAGTGACAAGAGCCTGAATTCCCTACCCACCACCATTTGTAAAACATTTGCAGACTTTTGCCTCATATTTGTTCTGTTCTGTTCCTTATAAAATCTGTGGTTTCTGTATTTTGATTACTTAACACAGCCAGTAGTGCAGTGGTAGCATTGTTGCCTGTCAGCTACAGGTTGTCTGGTTTGATTCTTGGCTGGGGTGCCTTCTGTGTGGAGTCTGCATGTCCTCCCTGTATTTGTGTTGGGTTTGCTCTGGTGTCCTCAATGCATATGTGTCCCTATTTTTTGGACTGTATTCCCCCATTATTGACTTAGTCCAGGTTTTTTGTGCCAAGGTTGAGAGCTATGGTGAGAATTGAACTCACTGAATATGTTTGGGGGCTGTATTCCCCCATTATTGGCTTTGTTCAGGTGTTTTGTGCTAAGATGTTGACAGCTATGGTGAGAACTTAATTCACTAAATGATAGCCATTTAAGTTTCAGTCTTCCTTTCTTTCATAAACAATAGATGAGCTGGCATAGATGTTGCTCTGACTGTTTTGCATAGGGTCCCGGGTTCAATACTTGGCAGTGAAATGTATGGTGGTAACACAGCATTTTATTCTAGCAACTTTCCAACATTATACAATCAATGTTTAAAATGTGCCCCTGGTTTTTGGGCTTTTGTCCTCCCCCCAAATAAATTTTGGCTTTTTCCAGATTTCTTGTGCTGCAAAGTTCAGAAATACAGCTGAGTGTCGAGTAGATTTTACAAGGAGCTGAGAGCTGCAGGGGAACAAAAGTTTAGTGCTGCTTATGCTGAATCTGCTTGCATTGTTAATAGCACAACAGGTAGTGTACTTGCTTTTAATGCAGAAGGCTCTGGGTTCTACTCCCACAGTAGGTAGATGCATTGCTGATACTGTACTCTGTTGTAAAGGGGATGGATGCTGCAGTCCTCTTTGGCGAAGATACCTAGTAAATATGAACCTGTTATCAATTTGCCATCCATTCCCTATTGCAGTATTACTAGCTTATCATTTTTTTAATGCAACATAGGCAATTTATTCCTCAAGGGCAACAGGCACTTTATTTGTAGATGAAACAATGACATATAAAGTTGTTTGCTAGCAGCGACCTCTTCATTAGTTAACAGATTTCTTTAATGTGGAATTATTTAGATGACTTTTACTTCTTCAGAGATCGTGCATATTTACTGATACTGGTGGACTTTAGAAGTTTGAGTAGACTTTTATGATGGAAATGTTCTGAATTGGGCAGTTTTGTCATTATTGGTGCATGCATTTTGTTTCATTGTTTACTGGGAAAATGTTCAAATAAATTTAAAATGCCCTCTAACAACTGTACTGTATTGTACAAGGAATATAATTTAATACAGTCAGGAAGGTGTATCAAAGAGCATGTGTATGTTTCGTGTTCAAGGGGCCTATGATTTGAAAACAGACCAAAATTAATCTTTATCCGTCACTGGCAAAATGTATTTTCTTTGAATGTGGGTTTCAATGATGTTTCAATGAATGTGAGTTTCAGGGGCAGAGAAGTTTTAATGCTAAGTCTATTTTCATTGTGAGACTGCATTGCTTTGTTTAGCAGATATCTATTAGGGTTTATGCTGTAAAATATAAAATAAAACTTTCAAATGAAATCCATATCATCGCAGAAGTAAAGCAGTATGCACATTACAGTGTTTATGGCAAATGGGGCAAAATAACCAAGGAATGGGACATTGGAATGGCTGCAGGGGGGACACTCCATTCGACCATGATTTTGTGAGGGGTGGGGGAGGCAGCAAACTCAAACAGTCCCAGTTGAACTATACCTCTCAACTGTCCAGAATTTTGCCAAATTAATAGATTTTTGCTTCTTATTTTTGGCTTGTTCCTTATGAAATTTGTGGTTTTCTGCTAAATCATTTAAGAATGAAGTCACTAAATAATGACAGACATTGAGTTTCAGACGTCATAACCTCCTGTTACTCTATCAATTGTCTTAAGTTTATACAAGAGCAATTTTTAGTACTGTTTGTATCTTCCCCCAATATATTTGGCCCTGTCCAGATTTTCTGCATTAAGAGGTTGGGAGGTACGTGCAAATAAATTGCTTTATAGAATTAGGAATATCCAAACCTCTCAACTGTCCCTAGTTTTGGCTCAAAATGTTGCTCTCCCCCTAATAATCCCTCTGCAAAATGGCAATTTTGGAAGAAAACATGGAGAGTTTACAATTATAAATAACTATAATGATCAGAGTTATAGATTACTTTTATTTCAGAAATGCATGTAGATGCTCTTATTTTGTCAGCTGCTCAAGTTAATAGTTGTTTATCTTTCGGCTTTTCCCGGTTAGGGGTTGCCACAGCGGAACTCCGGTCCGCTAATGATTGGCAGTTGGTTTTTATGGTGTTGACTTGCCAGCCCGACGCCCAACCTTCAATGAAGCCACGCCCATTCAAAGCATGTCTTTCGAACGCCCACTCGACCGCTGGGAGGACATGCAGATTCCACACAGGAGGCACTCCCAACCCAAGCCAAAAATCGAACGGGAGAATCTCTTGCTGAGAGGCAACAATGCTACCGCTGCACCACCATGGAAATAGCTGCTCAGGTTAACAGTACTAATTTTAAAAAGGTGTCCCTTCTTTGACAGGTTCCCAGCTGTATTATGTGGCAATTTTATATTTTTGCATAACATATTTGGTCTGTTTTTCATAAAATTGTGGTTTTCTAGCAAATTAGTAGCAAATCATTAAAGATTGAAGTTAGAAAATAATGGCAGACATTTGAGTTTCAGATTTCATACCCTTCAAAAATTCATACTAATGCAAGACCTACTACTATTCTATTATCTTTCTAAGTTTATAAGAGCAATATTTAAAAATTGTCTTTATTTTTGGGCCTGTGTACCACTTCTATGTATGGCTTTGTCCAGATTTCTTGCTCTGAGGTTGAGAGGTATGAGTGTCAGAGCCATCAACATCAGCCAGAGACATTTCAAACTGTGACCTACTTGTTGCACCCCACTCCCCATTATAGTGGCTCTGGATGTGTCCAAGCAAGGCAAGGAGCAGATATGCAGTGTAAGTGTGCAGAGTATCCCCCATCCAAGGTAGACACAAGTACTACAGTGGCTTTTCATCTGTCTTTGATTTTGCAGAATGTTCTGTTTTTCTGTCATATTTTTATATTGTTGATTTATGCTTCTTCTGATTCAGAAAATGCATGTTGTTCAATGCCTGTTGCTCTGTGTTTAAGTAGCAATGTTTTAATGACCACCAGGTAAGCTTGTCTGAGACTATAAGTTGCAAGTAAGCTTTACTAAGTATATTGTTAAATAATTACCAACAATGAAAGCCTTTTTATTGTTGCTATGCAGATAATATTTACATAACTAGATTGTGTATAAGCCTTAGGTATTGAAATGCATATGCCAGTATTTGTAATAAAGGACAGGATTACAGTATTTTCAGAAGCTCATTACATTTGTTGGAGACTTGCAGTTATCTTTGCAGGCTTTACCCATAAACTAAACAGAATGCCAATCTATCATGTGAGGTCCATAACCTGTGCAGCAATCCTTTAAGCAATTTATCTTGAGCTTGTTTCTTGTTTGCTGTTCATTTTTTACTTTGATCATGTTTTCCCCATGAAACAAGTAGATAGTTGTTGTCAGGCAGCAGGTCTTTTTTGGATAAGAAACATTTTTACAAGTGGGGGTATCACAGAGATTGCTACTTTCAGCATGTTACTTGGTAATTTTATAAAGCTGAATATAAATTATAATTAGAACTGCAGTGCAAGGAGAAGTGGTTTGAGATGAGTGCTGCTTGTTTCTTTTATACTTGATTTTGACTGGCATTCCAGTAATGTATTTAAAAACAATTTATTTTTTCATGCCTCACAACCTTTGTGTTTCCATCTTGATATTAAGTAAGTTGTCATGTAGCCAATGCATTGAAATATTTTTTTTCTTCTACACTTCATTTTGTCTTGATTGGACTCTCGTAATGATGGTTTGGCACCCAGGACAGTGTATTTAATTAAAGTTCCAGTTGTTGTGGTTTTGAGCATAGCTCCACCCCTTTCTAGTTGTCCACACCCCTTCCCATTGGCCCCACCCATTCATCTGTCTCCTGCAGCCCCCCCCCCTTTAATTTGAAGTCACCAGCCACCACTGGAGAATAAGCATACTAGTGCCAGAGTTCAAGGCAAAATGGGACATTCACAACTGTGGGCAGTAAAGAGGTATCAAACTCATGTCAAATTGCATGAAAGTTCTGGACAAGGTGATTAATAAACGAATGCACAAAGTAGTAGAAAGTGAGATGGGAGATGAGCAGTTCGGATTCAGATCAGGATGTAGCACAACTGGCCCAATGTTTACAGTGAGACAGATACAGGAGAAGAAGCTAGAAATGAAGAAAGAGACCAACTGGGCATTCCTAGACTTGGAGAAAGTATATAACAAGGTCCAAAGAAAGTTGATTTGGGCAGTCCTATGGTGGTTTGAAGTCCTAGTAACATTGGTATAATTAGTACAAGCTATGCACAAGGACCGAATGACTCAAGTATGAGCAGTGTTTTGTTCCTAGTGGGAGTGGGTGTGCATCAGGGTTCAGCTCTGAGTCCACTGCTGTTCATAATGGTGTTTGAGTACATTAGCAAACAGGTCTGATGGGACAGATCAACAAAACTGCTGAATGCAAACAATGTGGCATTACAAATAGACTCTAAGCAAGAACTTCAGAAAAGGATAGGGGAATGGAATGCAAAGCTGAAGGCACTTGGGATGAAACTGAGTTCAGATAAGACAGTTGTCATAGCAGCAAATGGGGAATCAGGAGAAGCTGAGAATTGTGAAGAAGTGAAAATAGCGGAACAGGTTAACAGCTTCAGATATCTGGGAGGGGTGATTGAGGTAAAGGGGGGTCTGAATGAGAAGGTCAAAGCTAGAATCAGAGGGATTGCATCCAGCTGGTACAGAATGTCAGTGGTAGTGTATGACAGAAGAATGGCAAAAAAGCTGAAAAGTAATGTGTACAAAACAGTGGTGCAACCAGTACTACTGTATAGTACAGACACCTGGGCAGAAAGGCAGAGCAGTTAAAGAAGAAAGAGGTGATGGAGATGAAGTGCCTGAGAGGGGTCCAGGACAGATGAAGAAATGAGGACTTAAGAGCAGAAGCCAAAGTAGCTCTGATTGCAGGAAAAGGTCAAAGAGAACAGATTACTATGGTTCAGGCATGTCTGCAGAAAAGCCAAAGACAATCTGGTGAAGAATATTTAGGACTGACAGGAAGATGGTCAAGAGAAAATGAGGTTCATCCAGCAAAAAAGTAAATGGATTGTGAGAGTGAACACTTGTGACAGTCAGGCATAAGTGTCGAAAAATGCAGGAGAGTGGCACAGAATAGAGAGAGATAGTGACAGTTGACATAACACCCCATCCCATGTAGAAAATGTGAAAAAGGAGGTTGATGATGATGTTTAATAGATCACAAAACTGGATACTCAATTTACATTTCACATCTGATGCCTTGGAATTCTCTGGTCTCTGACAGATTCATGTCTCCATACCTGAATAACACCTATGATTATATGTTTATCAAAAGTGATTTCAATGAGAAAGAAAAATAAAAGTTAAGACCTCCTTGTGATTATATTGTTTGCATTTTAAGACATGAACACTGTACCTGGGAAAATATGCTGATATTAACAGAAGATGTATGAGATATCAGGTCCACCTCCGTGTTGCCCTTGCATAGTGGGTTCATATTACGTTATCGAAAAATAAAGTAATCGAACGGCCAAAACATTGAAATGGCCACATTTAAAAACTTTTATTGTGGGGGCTGCACCCCCCACACCCCCCACTAAATATATATTCCAACTCCGAGATTGCACTACAGTGAGGAAAGGGTAAATATCCCAATCTTCACTGTACTGCGATCCCACACTCCAAACTTCGAAATGCGTCCGTTTCGATGTCATGGCCGTTCGATTACGTTATCTTTCGAAAACGTAATAGGAACCCTGCATAGCTATCCCACCCCACCTAAGCCCATCCTTTACTTGCTGTGCCACACCCATCTTTGAACTCCTCTAATATATAATGCTTTGCCACAGTACGCAGTACGACAGGACATTACTACAGTTTTTAGTAAAGTAGTAATTCCTCAAATGTCTCTCGGGCTTCTCCCCTTATAAGTGCTTCCCATACCCTCTCATACATGGGGCATCCTTTCTCTTCAGCACAGCCTCAGAGACTTGCCATTATACAATGCAGTACACCTTTCTTGTCACTCTCCCTTCTAGTGTATACATTTCCAGTTGTATATCTTTTATATATAATGATAAATGCATAAGTCTAGGAAAAGACCTGTGCTTGCAGTTTTAACACATATGAGTGTGCAGCTTTTCTAATGCAATGGGCATTTTAACAATACAGATGCAGTTTGCACAGTATTATGAAACTTTTTACATTAGTGATCTAAACAGAATGTCCTATGTATGTAGATGTCTTTTACTATACCATTTTATCTACATGCACATCACTTGTCTGATTCGTCCCTTCTAAATGCTTTCTGCATTGGGGAAGGGGTGCAAATGTTTAAGACCAAGTAGGTGAAAATGTATGTTTACAGGGATAAACCAAAATCATCCCAGAAATAAACAGCTAATCTTCCATAGGTATGCATGTTGACCCATACTGTAAATCACAACTTTTCACACGACATTTCCCTCTTTTTCGTTAATTAGAAAGCTTCTCACCTCACTGTACTGCGGTGACTCATAAACATATTCTGAAGGCAAATAAAAGTTACTTTTGTTCACACTGAGACTCTGCCTGCAAAGGCATCGTTAGTTACCAAGGAGAACTAATTCCTACTGCCAAATTGTTCTGTTTTACACAAAGTGGCAGAAACCCTGGCTAGATGTACTTAATAAGTGACATCACAGTGGCTGGTGCCTAACTTGGCGACATCCAGAATTTAGTGATGAAGCTTCAAGTGTTTCAGTACCCTTTTGTGGATAGTTTTATTTCTGCAAATACACTGAGAGAAGCCAAACTGACATTCTTTTAACTGTAATAGCAAGTGCTAAATCTGTCCTTCATTTCTGTATGATTTCCAGGAAAACCAGATTAGCAAGCACAGAAATATTTCAGATATAATTAGCTAACAGACTGTAGTTGAGATTTATTGTGGATTCTGGGCATTGCATCAGCTGTGAAAGTCATTTAATAGCACAGCATGCAAGTGGGGATTGGGAAAGTTACAGTTATGCCTACTGACTGCTCCAAGCTCGAACAGTCTCAGCAATTTTGCTCCTCACAATGCCTGTGATCTAATCTACTGTTTATCTGTTCAGTTATTGCTGGCTCATTTGGGTTAAAGATGTTTTGTGGGCCCTTCTGGTATGATGAATAGTTACAAGGGGGTCAAAACAGTTAATGCACCCGGTGCTCATGACAATTATTATTGCACACTATAAAAGGAAGCAGTGCATGAAATGTGCACACATAAAAGTACATGTGTGTCGCAAATAGTATTCTAGAGAAATGGAAGAAAATGCAGAGCTGCAGGTGGAAACACAAGCATGTGATTCTTTTAGACTGATCTTATTAATGAAATTACAAAGTCAAAGCCTTGAGGTGGGAGCAAACTGGTAGGAATGGCCATTAAGGATTAACTTGAAAGATTGCAAAATGAATGAAGACGGCGCAGTGATAAAAAGGAATAAATCCCAGAATATGATCCAAAGAACCCAAATCTGAGCAGCATCTTGGGTGCTGCAGGAGATAGCTGGGGAGTGTGGAAGTCACCAGCCAATGCCACCTCACCCATCCTGGGGGCGTGTAACACACTGCAATATAAGTATCCACCAGTGGTTGAGTGTTCCAGCAAGGCAGCATGGGGGACCAGGGAAAGCACCTGCCATGTAATTTGTCTGCTCACTGTAGGCAGGGCTGGTGAATGTTTGGTACTATGCATGAATCAGTTACCAGTATTGTGGGAGTCCTACTTATCCAGGCTCCACATGACAATGGTAATTAGGGTAAGGAAAAGCCTAGGACTGCTGATAATAATGCTAGCACTAGAGCTAACTTGTATATTTATCCAGTCCAGAGAAAGTTAGATGACATCACATTCTTGGTTACGCACTCACTGGACAGTGGTCCCTAATGTTAGGATAAGTTACACTTCCTGAATGGAGAGGCAACAGGAGGCTTCATCTAGCTGGTGATGGTTACAGCAGCCTGATGGAGAAAAAGATCCAGTAAGAAGATACAGCAGAAGGAAGAGCTGATAAAAAGGACATATCATTATGGAAGATGAATTCTGAGGGGATGATGGCACAATGGTGCAGCAGTTGGAGTTGTAGACTAACAACTCATAGTTCTATGGTTCAAGTCCCAGCTAAAGTGCCTTTTATGGGGTTACAGATATTCTCCTTATGTCCAGCGTTTGTTTCCGCTGGAGTTTTTGGTTTAATACCATATTCAGAAAAACTGATAATAGGTGAATGGGTGTTCTTTCAGAGTGGTGAGTGCTTGTGCATAATAGGATGGACTGCTCTCCTGTCCTTTCCAAGACTGACCCTATGTTTTATGCCCATTGTTCGCCCAGATTGGGTTCAGCTCTCTCGTAACATTGAACAACTACTAACCTGTTGTAACAGTTAAAACTCCAGTCTCTTAACCAAAATTTTTGATCTTAGCTCCCCCCTTCCAGTAATTCTTTCCCCTATCCCTCTATATCCCAACCACCTTAAGCTTTCCCCAATTCACACTCAACACCAACATGTACATTTTATCACAAAAAGACCCCCTTTAACATTACTTCCTAACTTAAAATGTTGAATCCTGCTATCTAACCTACATTATCCACATCCTCTTGCCTATGTCTTTGATCTCCCATCTCTCATTCTCAGCAAATCCCTCACTTTTTTCTCCATCAGCGCTACTGCTGTTTACCCTGAGAAGTGTTACACAAATATAAAGAGGGAAGGAAAGTGGAAAGTGGGGTTATTGACACACTGATGAAACCCAGGCCTGGTCCAGGTTGGTGCTTATAGGCTGCTTGGTCTGTTACATCATTTTGGGGGCAGGACATTGGAAACAGTCATCTGGCAGAGAGAATGAAGGAAAACGAGTGAGGGACTTGAATTAAACAAACCCAGAAGCTTGATGTTCATGTTTTTAAATTGTTTCATCAATGGAAAAGTTTCAGTTACAGAGTTACCCTGTCACATAATTCCATTTCCTGTTTCCATTATGGGACATTTGTGAAAAAAAAAACATTTACAGAGTTACCATTTTTAAAGTATCATGGCAGATACGTCAATGGCAATAAATTTAATCCTTCCACAATACAGAAACATCCAGCTAGGATTTTTGTTGACACTAATACTGATACTTGTCTATGGAAAATCACCTTGTACTGTAGCAGATCCATCCCACCATCTATCTATCCACAACCCATTTTTCCAGTTTTTACACATGGGGTCATGGTTTCACTTGGTTCATGAATACTTACTATGTATTGATTTGTTAGGATCCTTAGAAGCCTAGACATGCATCGCCAAGAAGTTTTAACCCCTTTTATTTTAAATACAAATAACCCAGTACAGGACAATCATTTATATGTCACCCCTATCCATTAGGAACAAAGGTGTGAAAGCATGGTAAACTTGTGGTTTCCCATCTATTCCCAGATTATGCTTGAATAAAATAATAGATGTACTTTGCTTTACGTGGAGAGGAAGACAGCTCCAGATAAGTGATATTCTCTGTGATACATATCTATCCCTCCAAATTGTTTCATTTATGTTGGAGAAGAGAAAAAGATCTCTTGAGTGTGCATTTATGCCAACATTGGACTTTCAGACGTGAAGTAGGTCTGAAAGGATAGGTTGTCTGAGGCTCTGTAAGCGAGGTAGTGCTCACCCTTCAGTAACCTGTAAGATAACAAGAAGAGGGACAGATCTTGAAGATGGTCAATATAGCTTTTATGATTTAGGCCCTTGATTTTCTTGGTGAGAAAGCACTGTGGTTATTTAAGCTGTGTCAAAAGAGCCAGCTTTTCTTCACTACCATACCAATCATATCTTTGAATTTCTGAGTCCCTTATTTTCTTTGTAGTGGTTCTAAATATAATGCGAATAACAAAGGGGAAAGAGGACACCCCTGCCTTGTTTCTCTGCTGAAGCACAAATTATCAGAGAGGACCCCAACCACTTTAATTTTCACCTCTGATCCCTCATATATCCTCCTAATCAATGTTACAATTTTTTCAGGAAATGTAAATGCTTCCATTGCTCTGCTCATAAAGTCCCAGTTTACTCTCAAATGATTTCTCTTGATCAAGACCCACCAACAACAATTGTATTTTCTTACATTCTGCTTCCCTCTGGAAAATCAATGTTCTGTTAATGTTGTCAAAAGTTTGCCTCCCCTCCACCACACTGATCCATATCTATCAATTTTAGCATTACTTTTGTCATTCTTTTAGCCATTATAGAAATTAATGTTTTATAATCATGATTTAATATTGAAATCGGCCTGTCTGAATCTGGGTCTGATAGATCTTTGCCCTCTTTAGGTATTACAGATACCACTGCTTTCTTCCAGGATGTTGGTACTTCTCGTCTTAAAATACTGTTAAACCCTTCCGGACCTTTATTAGTTTTTTTCCCTCCTATCTTTCAAACTTCCACAGGAATACCATCTGTTTTTGGGGACTTTCCTGCAGATTGGTTATATATCACAATTTTTATCTCATCTCCTCCTGTCCTAACCGTTAGTAACTGAGCCTCATCTACCTCTAATCTTGGCATATTTAATTCTTCCATAAAAATTTCCATTTGTGTCTTTTCTTGATTTCCATATTTCTCTGTTTTATACAGAGTTCCATAGAATTTCCAACATATTTCTAATATCTATACAGGATCTTTTGTTACCTTCCTTGTTATAGGCACCCTAAGCTTGGTGACAGCCCTTTCTACTTTCTGTTGCCTGGAGTTAACAACCCAGAGATCCAGATTGTGAAGGGTGAGCTTACTAGGCTAATTGAGCTTATTAGCCGATTGGAAAAGGGTTTACCCGTACTGCAGAAGCGAGTATCTTCTGTGTTAGCTTTGAAGGGGGAACATGTTGGCAGTACCGGACGTGAATGTGAAACTAAATCCAGAGTGAGTAATGAAGGTGAACGATCGCATGAAGCTTTAAATATGGAAATGTATGATATTTCCAGCCCTTTAATTAAGGAATATTTGAGATGTGGGGCGAGACCCAAGGGAACAGTCACAAAAAGCTTATGTGGCTGGAGCAGTTAATCATTCAAAACAAGAGTAACAATAGTACGAGCAGAGAAATGAGAGAGGTAATGAATGACTGGGATAACAGCCTGTATAATGAACATTATGCTACAAAGTTTAAAGGCAAACAATTAACTGACTTTGATCAATTCATTAAAAATGATTATAAGCTTAATATGGACAATGGGTTTGGGACTCAAGCAAGTGTGGAGATGGACCGTGAGCAATGTGATACATTGAAGAATTTGATTTATTTATTTGAAAAAAAAAATGTTTAAAGTGAAACAATTGCAGATGGACAATGTATACCTTAGCAACTGTTTGGAATTGAGAATAGTTCCTCAAGGTTTAAGTTTTTTTAAAGTTTCTTTAGGGTTGGATTTTTGTGAAGAAATGTGCAATGAATCTTCAGTGCTTTTTGTTAAGTTTGGTTTTAAGTTTATGAAATTAATTATCAAATATAATGATGGTAAGTTAAGTACTTTGATTAATGAGGTTGAGAAATTGAATATGAATATTCGTAATGATTTGATTTCTAAACAATGGGAAGATTCTTATTTGAAACAATTTAGTATAGTGGATAAGAAATATTATAAGATATATGAGAAGAAGAATAAAAAAAATCAATAGAGATTTTATTCAGTAGCAGAACAAACAGGCCTTTGCCTGGATGGGAACTAGGAGTGTTAATCATATTTTAAAGGGACGACATTTTTTTTTTTAAAGAATGAGAGAGATTATGGTGATGTTTCAAATTTTCATTTCTGGAAAAGACAGGGGTTCAGGTACAGACACCAAAATCAATGGGACTCAGGCCAAATGAAGGGAATAAGAACACAGAAGTAGGACCAGTTAGAGACTAATAATGTTACTTACACTTTTAATAATTTTACTATTTACAATTTTAGTAAGCATGAAGTCAAGAAGGAATATTTTTCTCTGTTTTCAAAGGGGTTAAAATTCATACCCACTATGAGCTTTAATTTGGTAGATTCTCTTACTGAAATGAAATTATTTCTTAAGAAATTAAATTTGGCTTTATTATTTAAAGACAACAAAAATGAAGAAATGCACAAAAACACCCCTGTTTTGAAAAAAAGAAGGGAATAAGAACACAGAAGTAGGACCAGTTAGAGACTAATAATGTTACTTACACTTTTAATAATTTTACTATTTACAATTTTAGTAAGCATGAAGTCAAGAAGGAATATTTTTCTCTGTTTTCAAAGGGGTTAAAATTCATACCCACTATGAGCTTTAATTTGGTAGATTCTCTTTATATTCCTTCTTGACTTCATGCAATAAAGATGAATAAAACTTAGCCCCTTTTGGGATGTACCTTACCAGACACCTGCAGCAACTGCAAAGACCCCAAAAGTACCTCACCAAGCGGATCAAAGGGCTCAAACAGATGCCATATGCTGCCCGGTTAAAGAAACTCCAGCTCTACTCAGTGGCATACCGCCTGTTCAGAGGCGATCTGTGCCTGACGTATAAAGCCATGTCTAACCCGGAATTAATGGACATGCTGCACCTCAGAAAATCCAAATCCCATCGAGCTACGCGCTTGAGAGACTTGAACCTCAGCACTGAAATAAATAGGACATGCTGGAGGGACAGATTCATAACCCAGAGGCTCCCTTCACTCTGGAATAAAATCCCAGTCCAGGTTAGGCAGAGTCCCTCATTGACTCTATTCGGAATCTTGATGAGTGGATGGGAGATCATAGGTTTACCCCGGGTATCACTTCTGTGTCACTGTTAGACAGAGGCACAGTATACTAACCTCGAAAAAGGGCATAGCAAAATAAATTTAAAATGGTTGGTGAAAGCCAAACACATTCTGGCTAGGCTTATAAATGCCCTAGGGCAGATAGCCTAGTATGAACCTATGAACCTATATAATCCACTGTTACATCCCACCCTAGCTGTTTTAGAAAATGCTATTACAGAAGATTTATATGGGTTACAGGCTAAATATAATAGGAAAAAGAGGTGTACACATAATTTAAATAAAGATGAATAAAACTTATTTAAAAAATTGTGGTCAGACAATTCCATTTGTATCATGAAACCCAATAATGGTGAGGGGATTGTGATTTATGATTCTTTTTTTAAATTATGTTAGATATTTTGGGGGATAGTGATACTTATCTTAGAGTTTCTGTTAATGAAATAATCATTGCTTGTAATAGAATTGATTCACATTTAGTGGAGTATTTACTAGATCAAAGGATATTTGTGGATATGTATAATATTTTTGGCTGTGAAGAAACCAGTGGTAGCTTCTATTTTTGGAATTCCCAAGATACATAAAAATATTGAGAGGCCACCTTTTCATTCGATTGTATCTGGGAGTAAGTCTAAAACATTTCCTTTGAGAGTAGTTATAGGAAGGTGTTTAATACCAATTTATTCTAAAGTGGAACATTTAATGATTGATTCATTGGATTTCCTTAAACATTTAAAAGATGAATTATGGTTTAATGATGTAATTTATCTTACCATAGATGTAGTAGATTTATTTACATCTATCCTAAAGGAGACAGGTTTAGAACTATTTTATAATAGTATTGCTAAATATTCTAACTTAGATTTTGACAAGTTGATGTTAATTTATGAATTAATGACTTTGGTTTTAGAGAATAATTTTATTTTTTATGAGGGCAAGTATTCTGAACAAATTAGAGGGGTAGCCATGGGGCCCTTTTGTGCACCCATATTTGCTAACTTGGTAATGCTTGATTGGGAATCTACGAGTGTTTTGGCAGCCATTTTTTTGAACACATTAAGTTATATGTTAAATTTCTAGATTAAATATTTATTTTATGGAAAGGAACTGAACAGCAAACTAGGGGAGTTTATAAATTATTTGAATCAGGCTTCATCTTTTCTTAAGTTTACTTATTCATTTAGTAGGATTATATTAATTATGTGTATACCACAATTTCACGTACCGATATGGGCTTTAAATCAAATATATATTGAAAACCTACATTTACTAATACATATTTGGAATATTCTAGCTGCCATCCATTTAAGCAGAAAAGGAGTATTATAAAGGGGCAATGCATAAGGGTGGCTAGAATGATGTCACAGTTAAAAGATGTCAAGGTGGAATTGGATTTTATAGGCAATATGTTTCTTGAGAGAGAATATCCCCTGGAGTTGACGAATGATGTGAAAGGCTATGTGTTATCCCAATGGGGTATAAAATATAAGCCATTATTAGGGATAGGCTTACAACAGAATAAAGGTACAGAAGGAGCTACCAAGTATGAGAAGGCATTAGTGATGGAGTATGGTCTCCATTCTAACTGTGGGTTCTGTAAACAATGTCCCTTTATTTATGAATCTGAGTCCTTAGTTTTAGATAACATTATTACAACAAAAGTGTTTTTCAGAAGGGGTAATTGTCATTCTAAAAAGTGGTATATTTAGTTAAGTGTCAGGATTGCCCAACATTTTATCTGGGCAAAACTGACAGGGCTCTAAAAAATAGAATTTATGAGCATTTACACCATATTAGTAAACAAAATAATAAAAATGCCCTTTT
Organism: Protopterus annectens; assembly: GCF_019279795.1. Lineage (NCBI taxonomy): Eukaryota > Metazoa > Chordata > Ceratodontiformes > Protopteridae > Protopterus > Protopterus annectens. Next base: position 774,876,390 of record NC_056733.1, read on the forward strand.
TAAACATCTTAGTACAATAGTTGTGCTAAATTTATGTTTGCCATCTTGGAACAGGTTGGATATGATCCTATAGGTGGGGATAACAAACTGCTTTTAGAAAATAAGGAGAGTAGATAGCAGAAAAAACGTAATGCTTCCTATTTCCCAGGAATTAAGGAATATATTTCACTTCAACCAATTTTGAATATTAGATCTGTTATGTAATAAAAATTATTCATTGAATTCATTTCATTTGTATAAGCTTATGTAATTTTAAAATAATTTGTTTTGTTTGTATGGTCCCTTTAAAATTTTCATGGCATGTTGTAATTGCTTAATTGCTTTTTTTCATATATAAATATATATCTGTGTGTGTGTGTGTGCATATATATATATATATATATATATATATATATATATATACATATATATATATATATATATATATATATATACATATATATATATATATATACATATATATATATACATATACATATATATACATACATATACATATATATACATACATATATATATATATATATATACATACATATATATATATATATATATATATATATATATATATATATATATATATATACACATATACACACCCTTTGATTGAATGGTTTCTTTGATTTGATGAAGTCCACTTGTTTTTATGGATGAAAGCACTTAATCTTTATTATTTTTAATAAAAGTGAACTGATTTTAAGTTACGGTATTCTGTCTGTTGGCTGAACAACACTATATATTTTTTATTTATCTGGGGTTTTTTTTATGTCGCTACACCTTATATTCTTGGATTTCTGTTGTGTGAGTCATGCTAAAAGTTTTCTGCTCTGCTGTTATTATCAAAAACAGTTGCTTAACAGCAACCTTTCTAAACTCTTGCATATTATCAAGGTAAACCCTTATTTTCTGCTTAGCATTCTACATTTGATCCTCTTGTTCTGTGAGATTCCCCCTATTCTGCAATACTTTAACATTTGTTAGTTCCTCTAAATAATCCTTGTTACCTCTTAACCATGCCTCCCTTTCTTTTATTTCTACCATATTCTTAAACTCCACCTTAATTTTATCCCCCTTCCAAGCTATATTTTCAGAAGAAATTTCTATCCTCTCTAATAGCTCCTGAATAATCTCCACTACCCATTCCTTAAATGGGTCTACTTTGAAAGCCCAAAGTTAAAAAACTTCAAACTTCATACTGTTAAGACCATAAGATCGAAGTTTTGAAACTTCAAAAGGTTTAAATGGATATCACACTACAGTGCGGAATGGGAAAGTTACTATTCTCTTCACTGTAGTGTGACCTCAAAGTTGGTATATTTAATTAGCAGGGGGTGCGGTGGTGCAGGGGGGTATTGCCCTCCTGGATAAACATAAAAAAATATTTTTTATTTTTTTATTGAAATTTCGAACTTTCAAAACTTCGATGTTATGGTCTCAACCACATGAAGTTCGAAGTTTTGAAAGTTCAAGCTTCCAAAGTAGAACCCCTTAAATTCCTTTCTTTTCAACAGCACTAGTGTCTCATTTTTATTTCATTACCCTGTGTTTTTTTTCAGACAGTACTGGTGCATGATCTGATATAGCTATTAGGTGGTCATCAAGATATTCAATTAAATGCACAAGTTCCTGTGAAATGTAAAATTCTGTCTAATCTAGCCCAGTTTTTATATCTTGGGGAATAATATATAAATTTAATCTGAACTCCTATTACTGAATTCACATTTTCCATGCCAAATATTTTCATACATTTCTTCAAAAATATACCCTCCTTTGTTATGCTTTCCCTTCTGGACCCCCCCGACATATCTTCATTGTTGCAAATCACATTCCATTCCCCACCTATAAGTAATATTCCTTGCTGAAAACTGATTATTTCTCCCAAAATTTTCTTAAGCTCCATTATAGCAGTTTTAGATGGAATAAAAATACATGCCAGTGTAATCCTCCTCCCTTGCCAGCAACCCTTGCCATTGCTATCTTTTCTATTTTATTCTATCACTACTGGAGCTCCTCTTGCAATTAATATAAGTACTCCTCTTTTCCTTTGTCCCAGTTAAAGGTATTTTGCTGAATACCCATCCTGAAAACCCTTCTTTATCAAATTCACATGTTCAGTTCTTTTTAAGTGTGTGTCCTGTAACATAGCTATTTACACTCTACATTTTTAATATACTTCACTACTATTCCTTTTTTGTATTTATCTGTTAAGACCATTGCCATTTAAAGACATTACACAAAGCATCATTGCATTAAAAAGTTATTATTCAAACCTTTTACATATAACATTATTTTCTGTTAAATGTCTAGTTCCAGCTTTTGTGTTAAATCCATAAACTGTTTGAAAGGTTGACCTTTTATACAGTTGTTTCTTGTCATATCCATTTGTGCCTATACTACATCTTACAAACTTTTTGTTTTATTGAAAGCCTCAAACAAAAAACAAACACACCCCAATACCTCCCTAAAATCTATTAACTTAATACTTACACACAAAGCTATGTACATCTTCAAATACTGAAGTTTTAACCTCCTAATAGGAACAAAAGTCCCAAACTATCAGCCACACTCACAGACTTGACTTGAGTTAACCTAAAAGAAAGGTTAAACATGCTAAGATGCATGGTGCAACCTATGCTTCAACTAAGTGTTAATTGGTTGTATCTTTATTTTATATCTCTCCCAACTGGGAAAATCCCTGAAAGCTTTCAGAAAACATTATCTCCTAGCCAATTTCTCTTCTTAGTTTTTTTCTTCAGCCAATCACTCTCCACCAGACTGTAGCCCCTTTCTCATTATCAGATTGTCTCCATGGAGGCATAAGAACCAGGCAGCTAGTTTCTCTTTATCAGATTGTTTCCAAGGAAACACAAAGAACAGCTGCAGAATTGATACTGAACATATATGTATTTGCAAGAAAAAAGCCTCATAATATTCAATATTCTTTTTTATTTACTTTCTTACTCTTAAAACTTGTTCATAGGTTCATAGGTAGGTACTAGGCTATCAGTCCAAGGGCCTAAGTAAGCCTAGCCAACAAGGTTCCCTGTCTTACGCCACCCAAAAAAGTTATTTTCCTGTACCCCTGTCGAGCAGAGCCACAGAAGTGATCCACGGGGTGTATTTCCTATTTCCCATCCACTTATCAAGATTTTACTTGAAGAGTGCTAATGAGGACCTTTGCTTGACATAGATGGGTAGCTTGTTCCAGAGTATGGGAAGTCTCTAGGACAGGAATCTATCCCTCCAGCATGTCCTGTTTATTGTGGAGACAAGGTTTAGGTCCCTAGAGCATGTAGCTCGGAGAGATTGGGATTTCTTTAGGTGTAACATGTCCAACAGCTCTGGGTTTGACATAGCTTTATATGTTAGGCAGAGATCACCTCGGAGTAGGCGATATGCTATGGAGTAAAGCTGGAGTTTTTTGAGACGGTCAGTGTAGGGCATCTGTTTGAGGCCAGTAATCCTCTTTGTGAGGTACTTCTCTGGCCTTTCCAGCTGCTGCAGATGTCTTGTGAGGTACATTCCAAAAGGGGCATTGTACTCTATAATGGGTCTAATGAGTGTTGAGTAGAGGGGAACAATGACCTCTTTTTTCCTAGTTGAGAACCCTTTTGTGTTGAGGTGTGCCATGTAGAAGGATTTCCTGACTACTGTGGCAATGTGATTATCAAAGGAGAGATTACTGTCCACATGGGTCCCCATGTCTCTTATCACACATTCGGTGTTAAGTAGACTGCTGCCTATGTGGTAGTTCATGGGTACAGAGTTTTTACCAAAGGGGATGACAGTGCACTTTTTGGCATTGAGCTTGAGGCCATGTCTCTAACACCAGGCATCTGTCTCAGTGAGGCCCTTCTGTAGGATATCCACATCATTTGGGGACTCAGCTATGGCTCCTAGTTTGCAGTCATCTGCGAACTTTGTTAGCCAAAGGCCTTCTGTGTTAGCCTGTACTTCAGAGAAGTAGATACCAAACAGGAGCAGTCCCAGGACTGAACCCTGTGGTACTCCACTTGTCACTGGTTTGAAGTCAGATTTGGAGTCTGCAACTTTTACAGTGTGGGTTCTGTCAGTGAGCCAATTGGCAACCCATCTTGTGACACAGGGATTTATACCTAGTTTAGTGAGTTTAGCTATAATTCCAGAATGGGGGATGGTGTCAAAAGCCTTGGCAAGGTCAAGATAGGCTGTGTGAACCACCTTACCCTCATCTACAGCTTTGGTGACTGCCTCAAAGAAGTCGATCAGGTTCAGGAGGCATGATCTGCCTTTCACAAACCCAAACTGGGTGGGGTCCAGAGTTTGGAGGTTACCAATGTCTTTGTTTATGAGTTCCATGATGATACGTTCCGTGGCCTTACAGACCAGGCTCGTCATGCTAATAAGGCGATAGTTACTGGGATCAGTGGTGGCTCCCCCTTTGTGGAGTGGGATAACTATTGCTGTGCAACATTCACTGGGCACAAAGCCTGATGTGAGACTATGATTGAACATGGTGCTTAGGTGGGGAGCCAGTTCGTTCTGAAGTTCATGTAAAATGCAGCCTGGGATGTTGTCCAGTTCCATGGATGCTGTGTTTTTGACTTTAGAGAGTGCAACTTTTACCTGCATAGTAGTGATTACAGGGACTCTGCATTCTTCCTGTATAGATATAGGCCCTTTAGGGGGTGGGGGTGGGGGTAAAGTTAGCACTGAACCTATCTGCCAGAACGTTGGCAATATCAGCTGGTTCTGTAATTTTCATGCTGTTGTGCTGTAACTCAGAGCAGATCTGGGTGTTGCCATTGAGATTCTTGACATAGCTATAGAATGCTTGTGGTTATCCCTAGAATCAGTGGTGATTTTGTTTTTGTAGCTAGTTTTGGAGGATCTTATAAGGGATATCAGCTTCTTACTAAGGCTGATCAGGGAACTCCTCCACTCATGGGATTTTACTCTCTTTTGCAACAGTTTCTTCTTCTGTTGTAGAGTTTGTTTATGGCAGGGGACCACCAGATTGGCTTCCTTTTTTTGGAGGATAGCATCTTGGTTCTTTTTGGGATAGCACAATTCATGCACTCATGTAAGTGCTTATAGACTGGATCTGTGCAGGATTCAGTAGTCGTAACTGTATTGTCCATCTGCATGGGTGTCATGAAGTTCACCACTTCTGTCTTAAGAAGCATAAAGTTGACTTTGGAGAAATTCTTTTTACTGTGATTTCCTTAATGGGGGTGGGGGCGGGATGTGGATATCAAGGGTGATTAGCTTATGGTCGGATCTGACCAAGGAGGAGTTGACTTCAGGTGTGGAACATTGGTCACTCATGTTGGTAATGTCTAGGCCTAGAATATTGTTGTCTCTGGTGGGGGTGTGGATACGTTGATCCAGGGCATTGGAATTTATGAATTTCAGAAAGCGTTGAGTGAAGGAGTTGGTACATGAGTAGTTTTCCCAGTTAATGGTGGGGTATTTGAAATCACCCATTATTAGGGTGTTTGGTTGAACCCTAATATTTTCCAGTATATCAAGAAAAGAGGAGTGGGAATCCTGGGGCATGGTGGGGGATCTGTAGCAAGCTACAATTTGGATTGCAGTTTTGCCCAGAGTTAGTTGCACTTGAATAACCATGGATGCATTATGCTGAGCAACTAGCCTAGAGGTGTGGATATCCTTAATGAATATGGGCACACCTCTGCCTTTGGTGTTCCGGTCCAGGTTAGGTGGCCAGAAAGTGTGGTATGAGTTATAGCCTGGTAATGCAGGGGTGCTCTCATGAGCCTTGAACCAGGTCTCAGTTACTGCACAGATATCAATGTTCTCCATTTTAAGGAGTGCCTTGAGGTAGTGCATTTTGAGATTTAGACTTCTAGCATTGAGTAGCATTATCCTCCATTTTTCTTTCCTGTTCCTCTTATGGTGGTGAATTTGTCATTTGAACCTTGCCTAAAAAAGGGACTATAGGGGCAGCAAGAGCCTTAGCCAGTATCCGGAATCCCAGGGGTGACAGGTGCAGGCCATCTCTGGCAAAGCATCATGGTCTGTCGACCATGTCATCCCAGGCAGACAGACACTGGATCCCCTTAGAATGACACCAGAAGCTTAGCCAATTGTTGAAGTCAATCATTTTGTCCTTGTACTGCGGTATCATTCTGGGCAATGGCAGGATGCTACTCAGGGCTAGTGTCATACTTGCCTGGGCTACAAGATCGGAGAGCTCTTCCATGTCTCTTCTCATGTAGTCCAGGGAGGTATGTCTCAGGTCATTCACACCAACATAGACAATGACAGAGTCATATTTGTATTTATTGTGGAGTGACCTGAGTGCATGGGTTATGTGGTGGATCCTGGCACCTGACAGGCAGCTGACAGTAACCTTCTCATTGTTTAGCCTGGTGAGTGGGACATCAATGTACTTGACTATAGAGTCATCTATGACTACTGTGTTGGGTACGTTGTTTTGCCTTATGGGCTGTGGTTGAGTGGCACAATGAGTCTGTGGGCTATGTGTCATTTGGGTTGTGTTTGTGTTGGGGGGTGGGAGGTTGCTTGCGTTTCTGCTTTGGAAGTCTCTGTTGCTTGAGCAGATTATTATTGAGAGCCTCCGCAAATGTTTTTGTGTTTCTATGTGTGGATTTTGGTGGTGTAGGTTTAGTGGGACTATGTGATGAGTGTGGTGTGGTGTGGTGCAAGTGTTTACCTTCTCCTCTTGACTGTCAAGTTCAGTCTTGGTTGGAGAGAGCTTTACCACCAGTTTGGCTAGATAAGTGCATCTCTCACAGGTTGTGGTGTTGGTTGGTAGGAGGAGAGGGTTGTCTGTGTACATGAGGCAATTGCTACATTGCCCCAAGATGCCCAGATTCATCAGATAGACAGGAGAGAACACTGGAAGCTGACCCTTGGACATGCCTGAATAAAAAACTACTTTCCTCTAGACAAGTGAGGAAAGTGAGTATAAGAACTGTTTTTCTCTAAGCAAGTGAGGAAAGTAAGTACAAAAACTGTTTTCCTCTAGGTAAAGAGGAAGGCTGAGTGGTGTAGTAATTTATAGCTTATTTAGTGCTATCAACAAGTTCTGAACAAGTGCTAAAACTAAGAATCTGTACTTGGATCTTCTGATAGATAGGCTACCTAGTGCTTATCACTCTCACTGATAAGCTAGAATGCTTCCTTCTAACACTGAAAGGCTTGGGGGGCTCAGAAACTTACAAGCAGTCCTGGATACAGAAAATGTGTATCTGGACTAGACTAGTTACAGGAAAGATGGGAAACAAGTGCAAAAGCAGGCTTTTAAACCAGAAGGTTGAAAGAGATGGAAACACTGCCCAAACAGCCAATAAAATACAATTTCTGGGCCAGAAACCACTCTTGTGGTAGATAGGCTACCTAGTGCTTACCACTCTCACTGATAAGCCAGAAGGCTTCCCTCCAACACAGAAAGGCTTGGAGGGCTCAGAAGCTTACAAACAGCCCTGGATATAGAAAATCTGTATTTGGACTAGACTAGTTACAGGAAAGATATGAAACAAGTGCAAACACAGGCTTTTAAACCAGTAAGTTGAAAGAGATGGAAAAACTGTTACTAAATCAATCTGTCATCCTTAATCCAGTCATTTCCCCATGCAAGAATGAGAAAAAGCACATTAATTGTTCTTTTGTCATGCTCTTTTAACCAGGTTTTTTTTTCATTGCATTGCCTACATTTCTTAAAAAAGGAACAAAAAGAAAGAGAGAAGGAAGACATAAAAACAACAGGAACTGTTTACAGCCCCCCCCCTTACACTTAAAAATAACTGAGAAAACTTTACTTTATAGCATGCAAAGAAAACCATACACCACCAAAATACTGATAGCAAGGAAAAAAAATCTTTACTTACAGTTAATTTTCTCCCTCCTCTTTCCCTCCCCAAAGCATTTTTGAACATTAATGACATGAAGTAGGACATATGCTTTAGAGTCCCCCATAAGTCTAACAAAATCTGAAAAAGTCCAATATTTCCAGGTTTTCTTGTTCTGTCATATTTCACACATATAAGTATTGAACTGTAATCCCACATTAAGTTACTCGTTTCATTACTGTTCATCTCCATCTCCCAAACCCTGTCTCTGCTTCATTTCCAATGTACTCTCAATTCTTCCATTCAAATCTTGTCCTCCCTTCCTTCATGCCAACATTTTCTGTTGAAACATTGGAAAACGTTTCATAGGTACAGTCTCTCTCTGATCTTTATTACCAGAAGAACAAGAAGCAGAATCTCTTTTTGATTCACAGATCACTTTTTGTTGGACAAACTTTTGTATTTCCTCCTTAGCATGCACTTCATCAAAAATGATTTTATCCCTCCAGGGAAGAATACTTTGAAGACAACTGGGTAAAATAGTTTGAGTCTTACACTGGCATCTTGACATTCCGTGAATATTGGAATAAATGTGCTTCTCTTCTGCCTGGTGTACAGTCACTACATACAGTCTGCTGTCTCCCACTTATAGTAATTTGTCTTTCTGCCACAGTTTTGTCAAAATCAACTCCTTCTGCTGGCAGTATTGCATCTTTACTATTAAAGGTCTAGGTTGGTTTCGCATAGTCAGGTTTGGCGCATACACACAATGTGCCCTTTCAACTAACAATTCCTGCTGTGGAATACCAGTCCAGTTGCTTATTTGTGCTTTCATAAAATTAATGCAGTCTGTTCCTTCCAGCTTCTCTGGTATAGCTAAAAATCTCAGGTTTTACCTTTGTGCACTGTCCACTAATTATATTATTTTTTGAAACATGTGTTCCTGAGCAGTCTCATATTCAGCCAGCCTTTTCTTCATTTCAACCTCTGATTTTTGCAGCTTTATCACCAGATCTGAACATGTGTTTACAGCTTCGTCCATTTTCCAATCTTTTGTTGTTTGTGTTGATATACTCCATCAGTGCTTCATTTATTTTAACAAGTTCTTAATACAGTTGTCTTGTATCTGCTTATAGGTTACTGGAATTCATGTCTGGAGGTTGCATTGCTTTTTGCTAAACAGCTCAAAAACTTTCCCCAGTCAGTGTTTCTTCCTTACTTTCTGTAGTTGATTTTTCCAGGTCCTCTGTATTTCCTTTTTCCTGGCTACCAGGCAGTACACTTACTGAAATTTACCCCAAAACACAAGTCTACTAGCCTTCTCTGCTGAGTTTCTGTTTTCACACTAGGAGAGCTAGAATTAAGTTGTTACTCAATATGCAACCTTCTTGGAAGTCCCTCACCCAATATTTTGATAGAATACTCTGTAGGGGAATTTTTAAACTCTGCCAACTCATTACATTCCCAAAACATATGTTCGCATTTACCTCTTTCTTCTCCATCACACTTCCAACATTTACTGTCTATCTAAGGAAAAAAATCCGTGAAGACTACATGGGGTATAAAAGTACCTATGCAAACACTTTCAATGAAAGATTTTAAACCTTATGGACATGGTTGCATACTTGGGAGCCAGATGTCTTACTGTTGTTTTCTTGTACACTGCTTTTCCTGTCTCTCTTTTAAATTGTTTCTAACCTCCTCTGGTTGATTCTTATATTTATCGTGCAATATTTTATATGCCCTACTAATTATCCCTTTTTAAAAAATGCATCTGTTCTAGATTCAACTAAAAACTATGCCAGATCATGTATTTTACTTAACATTCCCCTATCTCTTTCCATTTGTTTGTACTCTGATATCAAGCCCTGGTAAGGAAGGCAGTCTCTCGCCTGTAATCCAGATGTCTACTTGGCCTCATCCCACTCTATTAGTTTTCCTGCACGAGTTATTTGCTCCTAATATCTTGGTTCCTTTGCCAGGTTTCTGCAGTAAATTCCAGTCCCTTCTTGCCTATTTTCTGTACCCCTACTTGCAGTCATCCTTATTGGCAAAATCTGCTTTCTCCATTCTCATACTGGCTTAGTTCTTAAATATATAATATTCTGTATGGTAGTTATCCATCCTAAATCCCACACTCTCTCTATTTCTTGAACTTCTCCCTTACTTTGTCATCATCCCTTTCCACTTTGAATTATAACCTTCTGCTTGTGTTATGCATACTAGCCTTAACTGTGTAGCTCTAAAATATCCCTTCAAATCTGGTAAACGTAAACTACCTTGTTCTTTAGAAAGGATCAACTTATTCCATTAAAATTTTGCCCTCCTTCCCTCCCAGATATATTTCTTCAATTCTTTAATATTTATTCTCCACAATTTCTCTGGCTGATAAAAGTATTTCTGACCCATATACAAGACTAAAGGGGCTAAAAACATTTTCAGTACTTGTATCTTACTATCCATATCCAAATATAAGAGTTTCCAGTTTCTCAGTTTTTGTATTATCTTTTGTTTAGTCACTTCCCACACATCCTTAGTTGCCATAACAATATACTTTTTAATCCATACACCTAAATACTGCATCTTACTATGTTCCCATAAATATGGGTATTATTGGACCTTTTTGTGTGTGTGGGTACATAATTTACAGCCATAGCCTTTGTTATATCTTCATTACTTTTATATTCCAAAAAGACTTGAAAATGTCTCAAAATGTTCCACAACATTGCAATGGCCTTTTCTGGATTTGTCAGTTACAAAATAATATCATCTGCAAATAAAACCAACTTTTCTTGATTACTATACCAATTATATCCTTGTATTTCTAAGTCTCTTATTTTCTTTACCAATGGCTCTAAATATAAAGCAAATAACAAAGGGGAAGGAGGACACCACTACCTGGTTCTTCTGTGCAAACACAGCTTATCTGACAGGAGCCATCCCACTTTAATTCTTGCCTCCAATCCTTCATATTTCTTATTAAATTAACCTTATTATTGTATCAGGTAATGCAAATGCTTCAAATGCATTACTCAGAAAATCCCAGATTACTTTGTCAAATACTTTCTCTACATCAAGACCCACCAACAACAGAGGCATTTTCTTATCATTGTTGCTCTATTAATGTTGTCAAATATTTGCTTCTCACCCCTTCCACAAAACCACACTGATTCATTTCTATCAATTTTGGCAACATCTTGCCATTCTTTTAGTTAGTATAGACATGAGCAGTACAAAATTTCCAAACTTCCACAGCAATGCCATCTATTCCTGGAGACTTTCATGAAGATAGATTATACATCACTGTTTTTATCGTATCATCTCCTATTTTAATGTTTAGTTGTTGAGCCTCATCTACCACTAACCTTGGCATAATTACATCTTACACAAATATTCCATATGTACTCTTTCATGATTTCTACACTTTTCTGCTTTCTACAAATTTTCATTATTTGCTGGAATATTTCTAAAACCTATACAGGATCTGTGGTTATTTTTCTTGTGATAGGTTCCCTAAATCTGGTAACAATTCCTTTGATGTTCTGCTGCCTAAGTTGTTGTGTAAAAGTATTTGTGTTCTGGAGTTGTCAAAAATAGTTGCTTAACAGCAATCTTTCTAAACGCATGCATATTATCCAGATAACCCTTATTTTCTCTTTAGCACTCTTCATTTGCTCCTCCTCTTGTTCTATGAGATTCTCCTTATTCTGCAATACTTTAACCTTTGTCAGCCCCTCTAAGTAATTCCTGTTGCTTCTTAACCATATCTCTATCTCTTTTATTTCTACTCTATTTTTAAACTTCATTTTAAATTGTTAAACTCCATCTTCATGTTATCCCCATCACCAGCTATAATTTCTGAAGATATTTCTATCTTCCTTAATAACTCTTGAATAACTTCCACTACCCATTTCTTACATTTCTCATTTTAATAGGTAGATGGGAAAGTGCCAGTGTCTTATTTTTTACTTTATTACCCTGCATTTTTACATTAGTTTTTATTGGTATATGATCAGAAATAGTTATTGAATGTGTGGCAAAGCTTTCAATTAATTGCACATGTTCCCTGGAGATTAATATGTAAATTATGTCCAAGTTCTTACAACTAAATTCACATCTTCTATATCAAATATGTTCATAAATTTCTTAACCGTGCAACCTCACATACTTGATTACGGAAACGACACATATTGAGTGAACCGCGAAAACACTGAACATCTTGAACAGCGAAATTTAAAATATCGAATCGGCATAGTTGGCCAACCCTACCGCCTGCTACATACTACCTACCCAAACAAAATAAATAATCCACATACATACACTTAACAAAACCCTACTTCTAACCCTAAACTAAAGCTTACATATATTACTATGTATGCACTTACCTTAACCTGCACCCTAACCCTAAGGTCCATAACTATTGCACACTTACCTTAAGGGCCAACTATGATGATTCAACATTTTGAATTTCGCTCTTCAGGACATTCAGTGTTTTCGTGGTTCGCTCAATATGTGTCGACGTTTCCATATTCGCGCAACTGCAGTTTCACGGTTGTAATAGGTAACCATTTCTTCTCATCTCCATTTGAACCTATGTCACATTTTTCAAGAATTTTTGTTTAAATGAAAACCCTCATACAAAAAACTAAATACAAAACACCCCATCCCCTATTAAATTAACTCAGAACAAACACACAAGACTATGTACATCTTGAAATCATGAAGTTTAACCCTCCAGAAGTTAACAGTTGCCACAAATTGACAGCAGCACTTACAGGCATTATCTAACTTAAAATTAAGGTCACCCCAACTAACGCACATGTTGTCTGTTCTGTTCTTTTCTTATTTCTCTTTCACTCCCAGATATGAAAAACAGTTTGTATACTTTCAGAAAACATTAACTTTTAGCCCTAAGAAAAAAGTGCACTGGTTATCTTTAAATAAAACTAAATTATACATTGTTCTATTAACTGCATTACAGTATTAAGGCTGCTAGGGAGGTTGTTAACTCATATTCACTTCCCATAATTTCAAACTTAATATTTTTTTACTGAATTGCTTGCCATTGTACCTTTAAATTTATCTCGGCAAAGAATAATCAGAATTAGCAAAATTAATTACTCGTACCTGCAAACAACTTGTCCACATGGAAATGTACTCAGCAATAAGTCAGAAAAGAATGCACAGCTGGCCTCAACTCAGGCATCTTGACTCCACTGAACATTTGCCAGTGGAAAACAAACACACTAATATATTTGCAACTGTAAGAAGCTTAGCAGTTTCATGGCTTTCATCATTTTGCCTAATTTTTAAAGCCTACATGCTTACAAAAACACCAGTTGACAGCTTAAGCCAAACATAATAATCTAGACATTCATGCTTGTCAAATAAAAAGAGAAAATATCCTAATTCTTTGTATAATATAATCAGTGCACTTCAGCCCAGCAGCCCAACATTATGGCATATGAACATTAAACTTGCTTTTGTCCAACTTTTTTTCTCGTTATACTGTAAAGCCTATACTTCTTACAACTGAAAAATGTGCTTGTTTAGTTTAATATCTTCAACACATACAACAATCACTGGAAAGACTCTCACCACATTAAACAAATGACTACACACTATAGGTTCATAGGTTCATACTAGGCTATCTGCCCTAGGGCATTTATAAGCCTAGCCAGAATGTGTTTGGCTTTCACCACCCATTTTAAATTTATTTTGCTATGCCCTTTTTCAAGGTTAGTATACTGTGCCTCTGTCTAACAGTGACACAGAAGTGATACCCAGGGTAAACCTACTATCTCCCATCCACTCATCAAGATTCCTCTTGAAGAGAGTCAATGAGGACTCTGCCTAACCTGGATTGGGATTTTATTCCAGAGTGAAGGGAGCCTCTGGGTTATGAATCTGTCCCTCCAGCATGTCCTATTTATTTCAGTGCTGAGGTTCAAGTCTCTCGAGCACGTAGCTTGATGGGATTTGGATTTTCTGAGGTACAGCATATCCATTAATTCTGGGTTGGACATGGCTTTATACGTCAGGCACAGATCGCCTCTGAACAGGCGGTATGCCACTGAGTAGAGCTGGAGTTTCTTTAACCGGGCAGCATATGGCATCTGTTTGAGCCCTTTGATCCTTTTGGCGAGATGCTTTTGGGGTCTTTCCAGTTGCTGCAGGTGTCTGGTAAGGTACATCCCAAAAGGGGCATTGTACTCAATTATGGGCATGATGAGGGATGAGTAAAGAGGCACAATGACCTCCCCTGATCTAGATGTGAATCCCTTCATGATTAGGTGGGCTATATAAAATGTTGTTCTAACCACTTTGGCCACGTGGTTGTCAAATGAGAGATTGCTATCAGCTTGGGTCCCCAGGTCCCTAATTACTTCTTCTGTACTTAATGGATTACCACCTATGTGGTAATTTGTGGGCACTTTGTTTTTGCCAAAGGGGATGACTATACACTTTTTGGCATTTAGCTTGAGACCATGGCTCTGGCGCCAGTTGTCTGTTTCTATGAGGCCCTTTTGGAGGATGCTTTTGTCGGCTGGAGAGTCGATTATGGTGCCCAGTTTGCAGTCATCTGCGAACTTGGTCAGCCACAGTCCTTCCATGTTGGCCTGTACCTCCGAGAAATATATACCGAACAAGAGAGGTCCCAGGACTGAGCCTTGTGGGACACCACAACTGGTTTGGAGTCTGACATGGCTCCAGCAATTCTAACCATGTGGGTTCTGTCCTTGAGCCAGTTTGCAATCCATCTAGTGACATAGGGGTTTATAATTAAGCTGGTGAGCTTATCTATAATGCCCGAGTGGGGTATTGTATCGAAGGCTTTTGTGAGGTCCAGGTAGGCTGTGTGGACCACCTTCCCCTCGTCAATGGCCTTAGTGACTGTTTCAAAGAAATCAACCAGGTTTAAGAGGCAGGATCTGCCCTTAACAAAGCCGTACTGGGTAGGATCCAGTGTCTGTAGGTCCCCAATATCTTTATTTATGAGGTCCATGATGATCCTTTCCATAGCTTTGCAGACCAAGCTAGTCAGGCTTATGGGGCGATAGTTTCCAGGATCCGTTGAGGCACCACCTTTATGGAGAGGGACCACTGTTGCTGTACGCCACTCTTTGGGCACATATCCTCTAGTAAGGCTGAGATTGAGCAGTAGTTTTATGTTTGGGTTTAGCTCTTCTTGGAGTTCATGTAGGATGCAGCCCGGGACACCGTCTGGTCCCATTGATGCTGTGTTTTTTGCTTTGGAGAGGGCGGATCTTACCTGAGCATCTGAGATGTCAGGGGGGCAGCATTCTGCTGGGATAGATATTTGCCCTTTTGGTGGGGGGGGGGAGAAGTTTGCGCTGAATCTGTCAGCTAGGATGTTGGCAATGTCTGTGGGTTCGGTGTATTTTTTGTCATTTTGGACTAATTCTGAGCATATCTGGGAATTACCACCCAGGTTCCTAACATAACTAAAGAAAGCCTTGTGATTATCCTTAGTGTCCTGTGCAATTTTTCTCTCGAAGCTGGCCTTAGACAATTTTATGAGTGCCCATAGTTTTTTGCTAATACTGATCAGTGATGCCTTCCCTTTTTGGGATTTTGCTCCATCATTTAGTAGCTTCCTCCTTCTATTGTATAGTTTGTCTATGGCTGGGGTCCACCAGACAGGACATCTGCCTTTGGAGGATTGGGTCTTGTTTTTATTTGGGATCGCATGATCCATGCATTCCTGAAGGTGTTCATAGAATGCATTTATAAAGGATTCTGCTGTCTGGGCCATATTTTCCACAGACCCCGGGGGCTTTGAAGGATTCCACCTCGGTTTTGAGGAGTGTGAAATTTGCTTTAGAGAAGTTTTTCACTGTGGTTTTCTGGGCAGGGGGTGGGGTCGGGATGTGAATATCCAGTGAGATTAGTTTATGGTCTGATCTTACCAGTGAGGGATACACTTCTGGTCTGGAGCATAGAGTCCCCATGTTGGTGATGATCAGGTCCAGTATGTTTTCCCCTCTTGCGGGAGTGGTAACAAGTTGTTCCATAGCATTTGAGTTTATAAATTCTAGGAACCTTTGGGCTAGGGTGTTGGAGCTAGAGTAATGCTCCCAGTCTATGTTTGGGTAGTTGAAGTCACCCAATATAATGGTGTTTGGAGAGATCTTCATATTTTCCAGTGTTCTCAGGAAGGCCGAGTGGGGTTCCTGGGTTTGGGAGGGTGTTCTGTAGCAGGCTATAAACTGGAAGGCAGTTTTACCCACTGTTAGTTACACATAGTCTCTGATGCTTCGTGCTTTGCCACCAACCTGGAGGTGTGGGTATCTTTGATGAATATCGATACTCCCCCTCCTTCGGTCCAAGTTTTGGGGCCGAAAAGCATGGTATGAGGTATAACCTGGTAGTGCTGGGGTGCTCTCGGGAGCCCTGAACCAGGTTTCTGTTACTGCACAGATATCAATGTTCTCCATGCTAAGGAGAGTTTCGAGTGCGTGCATCTTGAGGTTTAGACTTTTGGCATTGAGTAGCATTACTCTTAGTTTCTTATCCCTTGTGATACCTATGGAGGTGGGTTTGTCTTTTGAGCCTTGCCTAAAAAGGCACTATGGGGTAGCAAGAGCCTTTGCCAATATCCGAAAGCCCAGGGGTGACAGGTGCAAGCCGTCCCTAGCGAAGCATTGTGGCTTGTCGAGCATATCATATATTTATATATATATATATATATATATATATATATATATATATATATATATATATATATATATTATGCAGTTTATATAATGACATGTTTTATACAAATACTAGAACAAAACATGTTTTAGTTACGGTTCGTTTTCTCTTTTTTAGTGTCCTTCTTAACATTAGTAACATAAAGTGGTGTATATACTTTACAGACCACCCACAACTTTAACAATGTCAACAAAAATAGCAGTCTTTTCAGCCACTTTTTCTTCCAAAACCGTTTTTCATAAATGTGATAAGATGCTTTATGATCTTCCATTTATTCACTAATTTCAGAGTTGCTGGTCTTCTTTCTGTTTAACTCCATGTCCCAATACTAGACTCTAGTTCAAGTACAAGGCACTGCTGATTCTTCTAGTCAATGCCTGTGCTTTTTTTCCTTTCAAGCATTTTCCTTAGAAACATTAGAAAAGGTTTCACTCGCAAAATCTCTATGAAGCATACCATCAGAAGAATAAGAAGCACAGTCCCCTTCTCTGTGCTGACTTACGTTTTGTTAGATAAACTTTTTTATTCCCTGCTTAGCCTGCTCTGCATCAAAAATGACTTTGATCCTCCAGAAAAAACACTTTGAAGACAGCTGAATATAGCAGCTTGAATCTCATATCTGAATTTTGACATTCCTTGATTTTTGGGATAAATTTGCCTCTCTTCTTCCTAGTGTACAGTGAATAATCATTTCTACAAACACTCTGCTACCTCTGATTCTTAATACTTTTCCCTTCTGCCACAATTGTGTCAGGGTCAACTCTTTCTGCTGGTATGATTACATCTTTACTAACATACGTCTTGGCTACTTTCTCATGGTCAGGTTTAGAGAATACACTTGATATGCCCTTTCAATTAAAAAAGTCAAATGTATTTGTGCTTTCATAATATTAATAGAGTCTGTTCCTTCCAGTTTCTCTGCTACAGCAGAAAATCTCAGGTTTTGTCTGTGTGTTCCATCTTCTATCTCTACTATTTTTTTTAAACAGTTTTTGATAAAACTCGCATTCAGTCTGTTTTTTTTTCATGTCAGCCACTGATTTTTTTTTTCAGTTTTATCAGCTCATCTGAATGGCTAATCAAAGATTCTTATATTTTTTCCTGGCCTTTTTTGTTTGAATTGACATGTTCTTTCAATGTTTCATTTATTTTATTCACATCTTAGTACGTTTAATTTATTTTTTCCTCTAAATTACTGGAAACCATCTGTTAAACCAAAGGTAGAACTACATACGGTAGTGGAAAATAGATAGGTTGACTGCTGTTGTAGTGATAGGGACAGGTTAGTAACTAAAAAATAGCAGAGAGTTTGAGTGAAAGTAAAATAGTAAAGGAAAGACAAAGAACATTAAAGGTACAATGAAATAACGCTAGGTTTAAGAGGTCAAGTAAAAAAGAGGTGGAAGACTTTCAAAAGCAAAACATGTCAAAGAGAGTAACACTTGAAAGATAAGCACTACTAACTAATCTGACTGGAGGAAGCAAAAAAATCACTGACATATTCAACAGAAGTAAATCAGTCAATTATTAGGCATCAGCACAAATAAATAATCCTGGTAAGTAGCACATGCAATAAACATAATGGACAAAGCAACAGTCAGTAGACAGCCAATGAGTGGGCACCTGCTAAATAGTGAAACAACCAATGAACAGTGGGTACTAAACTGATGTTTAATTAATATGGTAGTAATTAGGCAATGTTTCTTGATTATTGATTACTAAGGCAGGAAATAAATACTAAACATGAAGCAGCATGAACACTAAAAAAATAGAATAGCTAATGAAACATGATTCCTAAAATACTTCATGTTGCCCAAGAACTCTGTTGAATTTAGGTAGCCCCATGCTGCAGAGGGATAAAGTCCTGACTGTGTCATTGTTTATCTATGTTTGATTACGTGCACTGGTACTGCAGGGATGACAGGGAAGGACAGGACTGAGTGGTCAGTGTTGGCTCACCCATTCTGAGGAAAGGGAGACAGCCTAGGCTCACTGCAATAAAGTGGCTTTATGAGCTTGGTAAGCTCTGTGCTGCATAAGCAGTCTACTGCTTAGTCAGCCATTGTGCATGAGCAGAAGAATGCATGCACCTCATAAAAGGCAGTGATTACAGAACTTGCAAGGCTAGTGTGGGATGGCTGTAGTTAGGGCACCGTCCTTGGCAGTGGTATGAAGCTGTGCCAGTCTCATACCCCTGGCAGTGGTATGATGCTGTGCAGCATCATACTGCTGCCTTGGACAAGCAGCAGTATGATGCTGTGCCAGCATCATCAATTTTCTCACTAGTTTCAGATGTGGGTCAACTTGAGCCTGGGGGAGGCAGAGGCAGATCCAGTAGACCCAGTGAATGCTGAGAGAAATTAGTGGCAGCTGATGAATAAAAATGATAAAAAAGAGTTCTGGTAAATGAAACCAAGTGAATCTAGATGGAAGTTCTGCACATTTAATACATCTCTTGGTAGATACATATTTCTAAATTACCATAAGAAGTCTCATTAGCTCCAGAAGTGTTCCAGAGAGTTGGAATGACTGAAGAGCTAGCAGGCATAGTCATTATAACAAATGATCTTATAGTCTTGGGAGATACCAAGCAGGAACATGATTTGCATCTAGTGAAACTGCTAGACTGATTAATGAATAGAGGCTTGGAGTTGAACAAGTGTCTGATCTCTTTAACTTTCCTCATGCAAATAGGACATGCGCTAACTCAGAAGGGCTTTCAACCTGATGCTGACAAAGTCATACCAACTGTAAATATGCAAAACCTCATAATAAATAATATCTAATGTGATTCCTAGATATGGTGCAATATCTTTACAAGTTTCTCCATAATTTGTGAGATATAACAATACTTGGCAGGCAGTTATGAGAAGATAATGTAGCATGCTTTTCTTTAATGAAACAAGAAAAACATTCTGAAGTGCTTAAACATCCTTTCACTCTAGTACTTTTATTTAAATTCTGTGATGTGCTGCAGCCTACTTTGTTGCAGGAAGCTACTAGGCAACAAGATCTTGCTGCAGTGCTAAGGCAAAAAATCAGACCAACAGATTATAGATCAACAGCTCTAGCTCATGCTTAGGCACACTATGCTCAAATAGATGTTAGCCATAGTCTTTGCTTGTCCAATATTTTATGCCTGTATTGATAGGAGAAGTGTTATAGTGGAATCAGACCATAGACCCCTTTAGAATATATTAAAAGTCTTTAAAAAAGCTATCGACAAGACTTTGAGAGAATTTGCTGTATTTGAAGAACTATGCTATGCAGGTTCACTACAAACATAGCAAATTAATGCACATAGCTGATACCCTAAACAAAGTATATTAGCATAATTATAAGGAATATTTATTTGAGAAAGATATAAACGTACTAAGATCTGTTTAAGTACCCTTGCCTGCTGAGAAGCATTAAAAGTTTAAAGCATGTACAAGATAAGATTTTCAACTGCAGCTACTTTATGAGACGATGGCCAGATAATGGTAAGTCATTATAACCAATCATTTGTGTTAAGTTTCCTTACAGGGATGAGCTTACTTAGATGCAATGCCTGCTATTCAAAGATAACTGTGTTATTATTCCTATCAAGCTGTGTTAAGTCACATTAAGAAAAATTCCTAAGTCAAACCTAGCCATAAAACCAAATGTAAAGAAAGGGATTGTCATGTTCTATATTGACCAAACAGTTCTGAACAGACAGAGCAAATGCTGTGGATATGTAAAGTATACTCAGAAACCAAAATCAAAAAGAAAAGATAACACCACTTGATAGTTTTGTATTTCCCAAGGATGAAAATGGAAGTTACTTGATTCAGTACAAAGAGGTGCATTATTTTATATGTACAAACTACTGCTCATAACTTCCAGACATCATACAGTTACATGATACATCAATCACGGTGTTGTTGTAATGTTGAAATATGTTATTGTTATACATGGAATTCTTATGAAGTCATATCAGATAATGCTTCTCAGAAGTATGGCTAGGAGTTTCACAGGTTTATGACTGAGCAAACCATATAACCAAACAGTGCTCTCTGGCTAACTGTATGAGGTCATCATGGATCTACCCACGCTAACAAATACAAATAAATTAAAATCAGTGGGAGTTCAAATGCACTACCTCAAATCTTAATTATTCCCAAAGCGTACTCCTTAACTTCTTTCCTCAAAAATTCTAGACAAAGTCAAAAATAATTGGGAGACAAAGGCCCAAATCAGGGACACTTTTTAAATATTACTCTAATGCATATAAACAGGTAACAGAAGGGGTTTTGCATCATGTTTTTTCTGAACATTAAGAAGTAAAAAATTCTTATTTGACACTGTTGACTCACTGTAATTCTCAGTGATTTACCAGAAAAATATGAGATAAAATCAGAGACAACTGAGAGGTATACCCCAAAGCAATAAGCAAGTCTAAAGTATGGCTCACACAGTGTACGTATTTATATGTTTGAAAATCAAGTAGGTGGCTTGGTCAATTCTATATCACTTTGTTGAAACTCAAATGAGCAAATGCTCATTTGTTGAACACCTATTCAGTGAAAATGTTATTCATCAAACAAAATTTTAAGTGAAAAGTTTCCTAGGGCAAACTGATGGTAGTCTAACCTAGTGACCATAAACAAAACCATAAAACTTAACAGCTAAGCAGGTGGGGGGGGGCTACACCCCCCATAACTAAATATACCAACTCCAAGATTGCACTACAGTGGGGAAAAGGGCAAATTCCAGATGGTGGCCAACCATTGGTTTGCCCTAGGAAACCTTTTGTTTAAAACTTCAGTCAATTAATAGTGTTTTTGATTAATAGGTGTTCACTCATTTGAATTTCAACAAAATAATGTAGACCCAGCTTGGTCAAGTGACTTTTTAGAACTAATAAGCAAACTGAAAAATTCAGCAAAGCAGAGTAAAATCCCCACAATGTTACCATAATAAAACTTTTAATCCACGCTTTCGTAAACAAACTTCTTCAGAAAAAAATACATATGCCCAACCCCACAGTTAAAAAAGAGTACTGATGTACCTCTACACCAATAAACACATCTTACCAATTGAATAATTAATCAATAAATGGCCTTATGGCAAGTTAGGTTAAATTCAGATAAAAAACCTGGTATAAATGATGCTGTTAACATCAAATGTTTTCTGAAAGACCGTAGAGTCTATATAAGGAAATGACTTCCTGAACTTTGAATTTTATTGATTATTTTCTGAAAAATATGCAGTATGAAAGTCTGGCATTGCTGACTATATTTTCCACATTGGTGTTCAAGGTGAAGATCTTTTTTTTAGCTTGCTCTTGAAGTTGTCAGGGGTTTCAGTCATCAGGTGCCAATGGTGTAGCATACCTCTTACTGTCTTAGTACAAGAACTCTAAACAGAGCTGAAAATGATTGGGGACAAAGGCCCAAAATTAGGGACAGATCTTAAACATTGCTCATATAAACTTTGAATGGTGTTCGAATAACAGATTTTAAATTAGCATGCATTTTTCTGAAGGATATGAAGTCTGAACTGTTAATGTCTGCTATTGTTTAGTGAATTAAATCCTCAATGATTTGCCACACCAACATAAATTTTATGAGGAGCAGACCAAAAATATGAGGCAAAAACTCTGAGAAATTCTGGATAGTTGAGAGGTATAGGGTGTAATATTTGTGTTTGTTAAAGTGCTGGTATTTTACCAAATGAAAATATTATAGTTGCTGTCACTGCTGAAGCACTAAAGTAATCAGTGTATGGTAGACAGATTGACTGTAGCAAGATGCTACAGTTTTAAGCAGAGTAACCATTTTTTTGGTCTTCAAACTGAAACGTTTTTTATTTAGCTACAGTTCTAACAAATGCAGCCCCTCTTTAGGTTCAGGGTCCTATTGGGCTCATTCAGTCCAACTGGCCAAAGGCCAGCCCTGTGAGTACGTACGTGTGTGTGTGTGTGTGTGTGTGTGTGTGTGTGTGTGTGTGTGTGTGTGTGTGTGTGTCTGTGTATTTGTGCCTAGGGCATGGTTATTAACTATTTTTAATTTTGTCTCATATTTTGGTTTGTTCCTCATAAAATCTGTGCTTTTCTGGCAAATTGGTGAATATTGCAGTGACTAACTATTGACATAAGTGAGTTTCAGACTTAATATCTATATCTATATATATATATCTATATCTATCTATATATATTTATCTATAGCTATATATATATATATATATATATATATATATATATATATATATATATTGATGTATAAAAACTGTTCCTGATTTTGGATATTCTGACTTGTGAGCTAAGAATCTGAGGGCAGGATGTTGCATTTGGGCTATTATTTATGTATTTATTAATTTATTTGATCTCAAGCAGAAATTTAAACTACACACACTCCTGCAAGTGGCTGTAATCTTAATACCTAGGCTGAGGGGAGCAGATGGGTCTTGGCGAGGAGAGTAGAGGGCTCTGGCATAGGGTGAGGGATAGGGCTGGATGATGAGAGGGGTGTGGTTTCAGGTTCACCAAAAAGTTCCAAACTGAAACCTGCAATTGCCAAGGCAGACCCTGAAGGAATGATTTTCATAGATGGATTTTTTTTATTTTACCAATTTCTTGAACAGATAAGCTCTTTGGACAAATTGCGGAGTAGCTAGCCATTTAGAGCCCAGGGTAAGACCCTTATTTGGCAACCCCGCCCACACAAACACACACACACAAATTTTGAACAGGGGTGGTAAAACTGCTTTGATAACAACTTTCCACAAAAAAAAAAAAAAAAAAAAACATGAGACTAAGATAGTTAAAAGCATGTCCAAACAGGAAATTTTACTGAAATATTGATGCATTTTCAGAGATAATCATATAACTGTCATGTGATGCATAACCAAACACAACACAATAGAATACAGCTTTAGCGAGTTAAAGAAACCAGACAGACATTAAAAATAAAGCAGCATTCAGCACATTTCACATATCTTTGCTGGTACAGTCCAAATGCTAACAGCAGCATAACAAATTATACTATTAAGAGCTTGCGGCTGTGGCACAGACAGAAAAATCATGACCCAATACAGAAACAGGTAAAATATACATTCTAACATTTCAGCATTTTATATATATACATATATATATATATATATATATATATATATATATATATGTGTGTGTGTGTGTGTGTGTGTGTGTGTCTTGCACAAAAAAGTTTAGTGCGCATTGCCACACCATTTGTACCTGAAGTTTACATCATATTGATAGCTCCTTGTAACACAATGGTTTAATAATCAGTGCTAGTTCTGTGAACACTGAATCATCTACACAGCAATGTGTGGCTTATTATCTGATAACAGCATGGTCCAGTAGCATAATATGATACTAAACACTTGCACTGAATGTGTTTACTGTCATTTCAGTTTTAAAATTACCCCTCCAAACATAACAAATAAATAAAGATAGATGCAAAGTATAAGCAACAGAAGAAATAAAAAAAAAAATATTGGGAAAAAAATATAGTCCCTTGGAATCAGTTCTGACAGTATGAGTCATACTAGGTTTATCTGATATAAACAAGGTACAGGGTTTGATTCTTATCTTTGGGATGAGAAATTTGGCTAGGCTTAAAATGGCCCAAAAGGGCAGACAGCCTAGTACTAACCAATGAACTTACACACACACACACACACACACACACAAACACCACACACATATGACTCTTGTTACTGTACAAACAAACCACGATGGGTATATATCCAATTCACATGCTAATCATCAATAAAGGAAGTGTCAGACCTAAAATTAGCTTTATTTTCATTATTAACACACATTTTATAAAAGCCCAGTCATAATCCTAAAATATCAAGCCCAATAACTCTTTGTATACTGTATTACATACACCTATACTATTTTATAACAGTCTTCAGCTGCTTAAACACTAAAGGAAGGAAAAAAGATTTCTGAAGCCCAACACCAATCTCTGGTTAAGACATACAGTATAATACTTTGGAAAGCACAATTTGTTATTCTGCAGATTTGAATAATCGTGATTATTTCAAGGTGCTCTAATGGAGACTTCAAGAACCCATTAAGAATACAGAATAAAGTGAGGCGCCATTTCTTATTGATTTTTATTTCACCTAGGCAACAAAAAGACTTTCAGAGTATTAAGCAACATATGCTGAATACATATTCCTGGCCCCATGGCCTCTCAACTGCCCAGATTTTCATAGAATGTCCAGACTTTTACCTCATAAAAAATGTGGTTTTCTGCCAAATCTGAATTCATTAAATAATGATATACATTTATGTGTTTCAGATTTCATTTCCTTCAGAAAGTGCACAGTAATACAAATCATGCTATTCTAGCAATTTTCTAAGTTTAAACTTTAGAAGAGCACTATTTAAAACCTGTCACTAATTTTGGGCATTTGACCCCATTATTGTAGGCTTTATACGGATTTCTTGTGGTAAGAGGTTGAGAGGTAGCTAGCCCCCTTCCCCCTGAAATTGCTTTGATGAGAGACAGAGATATATTTTACATTGGTCAATGACCAAGAAGACACTAATAATATAAATTTGATGGGTGTGAGTGGCTCACCCCAACATTGGGGTTGCAGGGGTACCTGCACCCCTTGTAAAAGCATTTAAATTTCAGTGAGCTTGATCATCAAGGGGTTTAATCTTCCAAGAAAGGATTTGCTATAACCTTGTTTTAAAAATCTAGAAGAATATACATTAAAATGATGCTTGGATATACTGCATTACTTTCTTTCTCTAAATGTCCTGACACTCTCTTCAGTAGTCTGGCCATGTATGCACAATTTCTCAAAAGACACCATATGGAACATTTTCCCCAGTGATCCCTTCAGCCGTTTGTCCAAGACTATACAAGCACTGAAATGATACCAAGATGAAACATTTCCCACAATGAACCTTTCAGCAATTTATCCAACTTTGCACAAGCACTCACATGACATCAAAATGAATCATTTTCCCTAAGGATCCCTTCAGTAGTTTGTCCAAGGATGCACAAGCAACAAAATTAAATATTTCCCCCAAAGATCCCTTCAACAGTCTGTCCATTTATGCAACAAACAGCAAAATCAAACAGTTCCCCCAAAAACCCTTTCAGCAGTCTGTCCAAGTACGCAAAACCACCAGAATGAAACATTTCCCCTTCAGCAGCCTGTCCAGGTTTGCACAAGCACCAAATGAAAGCACTCTGTTCAAATATGCAGAAGTACCAAAATTAAATGTTTCCCCACAAAGATCCCTTCAGTAGTCTGTCCATTTATACAACAAACAGCAAAATGAAACATTTCCCCTAAAGACCCCATCAGCAATCTGTCCAAGTATGCACAGGCATCAAAATGAAATGTTCCCCCCAACAACCCTTTCAGCAGTATGTCCAAGTATGCACAAGCATGAAAATTAAACATTTCCCCAACAGTCCTGTCAGCAGTCTGTCCAAGTTTGCACAAGCACCAAAATGAAATGTTTCCCCCAAAAACCTTTCAGCAGTCTGTCCAAGTATGCACAAGCATGAAAATGAAACATTCCCCCTTCAGCAGCCTGTCCAAGTTTGCATAAGCACCAAATGAAAGCACTCTGTCCAAATATGCAGAAGCACCAAAATGAAACGTGTCTCCATTCAGCAGCCTGTCCAGGTTTGCACAAGGACCAACATGAAACATTCCCCATTGCAACAGATCCCTTCATCAGTTTATCCAATTATGCACAGGAAGCATACAAGTAAGTAATCCTACTTACTTGAGAGACTTCTCCTTTTTTTCTCTCCTAGTATGTCTTCCCACACACCATATGTGCCCATAACAAGCGATTTAGCTTTTGAAAACCACTACATCCCTAGGCTTGCTCTGGACACCAATGACATAGCCCAAAAAACTGTCTTTCTTGACATTGGCACTGTTTCCTCTTCTTGTACAGCCATTCACAGGCTTTTTGGGGGGTGGTGCACAAGCAAGATGATGTAAGTAGGAGTGGGAGCCACACAGGAGTGTCTCAGATGTCAGTTTAAAAAGTACATGCTGCCATTTCCCTTAAATTGAAAAAAAAAAAGTATTTCATTGAAAAACTATATATATTTTTTACTTTATGTTTGTGAATTGCTCCCTGGACAAGACAACACCCGGGATAATTGCCCTGCTTCACCCCACCCTAATTACACTACTGGGGCAAATTGTCCCTTTGCAGGGGTGACCCAAAAGCACTGTCTGTTTAAGCAACTTGCTCAGAGTTACACAGTTAATAAATGAAGGTAAATGGAATCAAACCCTGCACACAAAGCAGTTCTTTAACAGCTCAGAGCTTTAGTTCTTTGCACAAACTGACAGACTGAAATGCTTGGGCTGGAACTGGATCAAATAGTTCAGATAGTGCATTTTATTGCATTGTTATTTTATATTTTCCAGGCATTTCCAGTAGACATTCCCACAGATTTTTTAAAAGTTTGTACAAATATGATGAGAGTTTTTTGTAAGCCTACAGTATAATGGAATAAAATGATTCTTATACAGGAAACTGGAGGTTTGCATGTCCTCAGTCTGGGGATTTAGCCTAATACAGTTCAAGTAAAATTACAATATTTGATTTCTATACCAAAATATGATGCTAAAATAGAAATGTTGCTTAAGTTAGTAATAGTAAGGGAATGTATGTGTAGTAATGTTTTGTACAGTATTAGTGAGGAAGGATAATAAACCATGTGTAACTTATTTTTTCTCAATTGGAGACTGTAAAGCTGGGGTCCCAGAGAAGCGGTATTATGTAATGGTAAAAGTTCAGAGAAAGTAAACTGATTTATTGGGATTAAATGAAAGTAGATGCTTACTGGTGCACTTAGAAAAAGTATGGACTGTCAGAATTTTTGTGGATTGAATATTAAGGGCTACTTAGTCCAGAGAGGAATGCAGGAAAAATACAATTGTGGGAGAGCTTTCCTCCTACATTTCTCTCTTTAATGCCAGACGCCAGAAGCAATATCCCAGTGATTAAAGGCTTGGTATGTACAACAGGTTAGACCTTAAAGGACTAGAACTATACCTCTCAACCTCTTAGCACAAGGGGGGGGGGGGCAAAGGCGCAAAACTAAGGACATATTCTAAATATTGTTCTTATATAAGCTTAGAAATTTGTTAGAATAACAAGTTTTGTGTTATCTTTCATTTTCTAAATAATATAAAGTCTGAAATTCAAATGTCTGTCGTTATTTAGTGACTTCAATCCTCATTAATTTGTCAGAAAGCCACAAATTTCATGAGGAACAGACCAAAAATATGGACATTCCAAGAAATCTAGACAGTTGAGAGTTATGACTAAACATTAGAAATGGTGGTGAAAACTGAGAGAGACTGTAGTGTTTTGTTTTGGGATGAAGTGGATGAATCATTGTGAGAATAGACTCACATGCTATCTAGATAAGTTACAAATTCATGGAGGTTTAGAAATATCTCCACAAATATCTTTGTACCACCACTCAGCTTGAGGAGAATATTCCCTAATATGGATGCACATTGCTGGAGATATGAGGAAGGGAATGATGAACATGAGAACATATTTTTGGTCATGTACTTCTTGAAATGACGTTAAAGAGGATTTAGAAGTCCTGTTACCTGGGGTTTTAAAATAAGTACAGTTAACTAAAATGTTTGTGTTTCTGCTATGTTATGAAATAGTAACATTTTACTAAAAATAAAGAAGTATAGATTTTCATAAACTTTTAGAAGCATTGTATATAGATATAGATATATTATGTAGAGGTGGAAATTAATGTCTATAACTATACACAGGGATATGATCTTGTTACTGGATGAGTTAAATAACAGCGAAGGCCTCTTGGCAAAAAAAAAAAATGTTCACGTGAAAAGTGTGTGAATAAATGGTTGCCATGGAAACTATACAGAGATTCAAACTAAAATATAATTGTGAAAATCAAGATATTATTAAGTTACTTGACTGGACTGGGGTTATTTTGAGTTGTCTGTATATTAATGGTGAATTAATTTTTCTCATCCAAAATTCTTCTGAGGAAAATATGTTATAAGGATTGTTATATGTCAGTATTAAATTGCAGTGAATCTTTATATATATATATATATATATATATATATATATATATATATATATATATATATATATATTTATACATATATATATATATATATATATATATATATATATTTATATATATATATATATATATATATATATATATATGTATGTATATATATATATATATATATATATATATATATATATATATACACATACGCATATGTTGTTGTTGTATCTTTCGGCTTTTCCCGGTTAGGGGTCGCCACAGCGGAACTCCGGTCCACTAATGATTGGCAGTAGATTTTTACGTACCAAGTTGCCATCCCTGACGTACAACCTTCAACGAAGGTACGCCCATTCACACATGTCTCCACACAGAAGACGCTTTAGCTGAGAATCGAACAGGACAACATCTTACTGTGAGGCGACAATGCTACCGCAGCATATATTATCCTGGGCTATGCCTGAAAATGGTCTGTTGTGATCAGTGTACTACCCTGGTAAACAAACAAACAAATTAACTAACTAAAAATATATAGCACTATTAAAGTTCAAAAGGAGTTGTTAGTAAGTTTTAATAATGCTGACTGTTGAATGATATATAAATGTAAGCTTAGCATAGCTATTATTTAAAAACAACAGGTGCCTGGGTTCTTGCGCCAGAGTAGATGAGCATTCAAAAGTATTTTAAAAAAATACTCGCTGTGCAGATGATGTTTTCAACCTAGGCTGCCCTTTAGCAATTCCTGGACCTTGTCTAATGTACTTTCATCAACTAAATCTTCAACAAAGAAGTCTGCCCTCGTAATTTCATGATCAGCCTTCATGAATAAGAATGACTCCACCCACCTCCATTTAATTGTATACTGTAATACAACAGTCAGTGTCAATGGCACAACAGGTAGCACAATTGCCTTTGATTTTGATACTGGAAGACCATATGGCTGTGGGTTCTAGTCCCACTCCAGGTGACTGGATTGCTGATAATGCAGTGCAGCATGGGGACAGGTGCTCCTGAGTGTGACATTCTTCAAATGAGACATTAAATTGAGCTCCCATTTGCTTATACTAATGGTAGCTTAGGTGCATATAAAAGATCCCATAACACCCTTTGAAAAGAGTAGGGGAAATTCCCCAATGCCCTGGCCAAATTTCCCCTAGTAATATAAATATCACTGCAGATATCCCCTGAAAAAGGTCACTAGCCTAGTCAGACTAATCCAATCAACAAAAGATTTAAAAAAAAAAAAAAAAGACGAGAGATTACTGCAGAAATCTTGGGCACTGACAGTTTTTGAATGTTTTGAATGATAATTGCACAGCTGAAATTTGCTTCACTGATGTGCACATATGTGCTTCCCAACTAGTATCCATTGCATTTGGTGTCAAGATTTGGGTACAAAAATAAGCAGAGAATATTTTTACTGCACTGATGTTCATTTGTGTCACCTACAAAGACTGTTCCTATTGGAGAAATGGAATTAAAAAAGCCTGAGGCCAGAGACTCCTTAAACAGAACTAAACACTTTCCCACATGCAGCCTAATATGTTGACCCATCAGATAGCAAACAGATATGTTGCCTAGGAGTCTGGAAAACATCCTTGAACTCAAGGAATGTTGATTGATCACAGACCTAAGGGGTAAGGTCAAATCCTGAGCCAGGAAAATGTATTTTTTAAAACAAGAAACATCCTTATTAAATTAGCATTTATGACATAGGCAATCATACATTTATATAAATGAAAACAAACCATACTGACATAATCCCAGCTACAAGCATTTTGCATTACAAACCATATTGACATAATCTAATTGCAAACATTATACACCACTTTTAATCTACCCAATCATTGTCAGTCAAGCATTACATAGCTCATTCAAACACTGCCTTCTTTTAAACCTCATTCTTCCCCTGTATGTATTGTTCCCACAGTTCTCATTTTTTTATGTAATTTGCTCCTACCCTTTTCTAAAGATCCTGATTCCACTTGTTTTATCTCTGTTACTATATTCACTACTTCTAGTACAGTTAGTTTAGACTTTTCCATTTTCGAGTAATTCCTTTTTAGGCAGCCACCATAATTAGACTCAGCAAGGCCTTACTATGTCTAGGCAATTCCGATTTTGTATCAAAGCTCTGAAAAATTATTTTCCTATTTACACCAATTTGCTCACCCAGTATTTCTGATAGATTAGTCTGCAGGGAATCTTTTAAAATCTGCCAACTCATTACACTCCCAGAAAATATGTTCCCTATCACCTCTTTCTTTCCCATCACACCTTCAACATTTGCTGTCTACCTGAGGAAAAATTACCTGCAGTCTACTTGGGGTATAAAAATATTTATTTAAACATTTCCAAGCAAAAATCACTAAATCTTCTAGAGACATACATATAACCCCATTGTTTCTTTATGAATTGCTTATCCAGTCTATCTTCCCAAACCTTTCTTACCTCCTCTGATTGATTCTAATAGTTATAATTCAATATTTTGTACTAATTATTCCTTTTTTAATGGCAGCTTCTGTTCTATTTTCTACTATAAACGCTACCAGTGCTGATCTTTTATTTATGATCCCCCCTATTTCTTTCTCTTTGCCTATACTCTGAAATCAATCATTGATAGAGAAAGCACTCTCTAACCTGCAGTCCAAATAAATTTGTGGTGTCTTCCCATTCTATTACCTTTCCCTCTCTAGTTATTTGCTCCCAATACCTTGGTTCCTTTGCCAGTTTTCTCCAATAAATTCCAGCTCCCTCTTGCCTATTGTCCCTAATTGTAGTCATTCCTATTGGCAGAATCTCCTTTCTCCATTCCTGTGTTGACTTAGTCCTTAGAACACTTTCTGCTACTTTATGAATATAATATTCTGTATGATTATTGTTATTCTCCTTAAAGATCTGCATCCAAAATGCCAGTCTCTCCTTGATTCTTGAGCCCCCCTTTTCATCATTGTCCCTTTCCACTTTGAATTATAGGTTTCTGCTTGTGCTATGCATACAAGCCTCAACTGTGTAGCTCTGAAATACCCGTTCAAATTGGGTAATCCCAATATGCCTTGTTCTATTGGAAGAATCAGCTTATCCCACTTGACTCTTGCCGTCTTCCCTCCCAGATAAAATCCTTCAGCTCTTTATTAATTGCTATCCACAACTTCTCCTCTAGTTGATAAAAATATGCCTGGCCTCTGTATAAGACTAAATGGACTGAAAACATTTTAACTACTTGTATCTTACTATCCATATCCATATAACAGAGCTTCCAATTTCTCAGTTTTTATATTATTGTTTATTTAGTCTCTTCCAACATATCCTTAGCTGCCACATCAGAATCATTTTTTAATTCATACTCCTAAATACTTCATTTTAACATTCCCAGAAGTATGGATATTGTTCTTCCAATTCGTGTATAGGTACATAATTTACCACTACTGCATTTGTTTTAGCATGGCAGTGGTGGTTCTGCGGTAACATTGTCACCTCACAGTAAGACGCTGTCTGGTTCGATTCTCAGCTAGAGCGTCTTCTGCATGGAGACATGCGTGAATGGGCGTACCTTCATTGAAGGTTGTGCATCAGGCCTGGCAAGCTGGTACGTAAAAATCAACTGCCAATCATTAGCGGACCGGAGTTCCACTGTGGCGACCCCTAACCGGGAAAAGCCAAAAGACACAAACAAACTGCATTTGTTTTAGCTTCATTCATTTTATATCCCAAAAAACAATTTGAGACTGTCTCAAAATGTTCCACAACACTGAAATGTCCTTTTCTGGTTTTGTCAGGTATAAAATAATATCATCTGCAAACAGAGCCAGCTTTTCTTGACTACCATACTTCTGAGTCTCTTATTTTCATTGCCAATGGTTCTAAATATAATGCAAATAACAAAGGAGAAAGAGGACACCCCTGCCTAGTTCCTCTGTTCAAACAGAAATGATCAGAGAGGACCCCACCCACTTTAATTTTCACCTCTGATTTCTCATATATCCTCCTAATCAACCCTATATTTTTATCAGGGAATGCAAATGCTTCCATTGCCCTGCTCATAAAGTTCCAGTTTACTCTGTCAAATGCCTTCTCTGCATCAAGACCCACCAACAACAGTGGTATTGTAAAATTAAATGCTGCTCAAAACATATCAACATCTCCAATAAGCAATAAACCACAATTTATTGTAGACAATATTTAAGGTTAAGTGCTTTTCTCCAACACTCTAACAAAAACTTCTTCAGAACCAACATTCAGTGGTCTTTTCTTGCATTCTGCTTCCCTCTTGGTGATCAGTGTTCTGTTAATGTTGTTAAATGTTTGCCTCCCCTCCACAAAATCACATTGATCCATAACTATCAATTTTGACATCACTTTTGCCATTCTTTTCGCCATTATACACACATAAACACTTTATAATTATGATTTAGTATTGAAATGGGCATATATAAAGCTGGATCTGATGGATCTTTACCCTCTTTAGATATTTCAGCTACCACAGCTTTCTTCCAGGATGTCGGTACTTCTCCTCCTTTTAAAATACTGTTAAACAAAACCTTCCAGATATTTATCATTTTTTTCCCTCCTAGCCTCCAAACATTCACAGGAATTCCTGGACATTTTCCCAAAGATTCGTTATACATCACCATTTTTATCTCATCTCCTCCTATCCTGTTAGTAATTGAGCCTCATCTACCGCTAACCTTGGCATATTTAATTTTTCCATAAGCATTTCTATTTGTACCTTTTCTCAATTTCCATATTTCTTTGCTTTATACAGGCTTTCATAGAATTCCCAAAATATTTATAATACCTCTACATGATCTCTTGTTCCCTTCCTTGTTATAGGCTCCTTAAGCTTGACAACAGCTCTTTCTACTCTCTTTTGCCCGAGTTGTTGTGCTAAAAGTTTTTGTGCTCTAAGGTTATTATCAAAAACAGTTGCTTAATAGCAATCTTTCTAAACTAATGCATATTATCGATGTAATCCCTTATCTGTTTAGCATTCTGCATTTGCTCTCCCTGTTCTTGTTCTGTAAGATTCTCCCTATTCTGCAATACTTCAACATTTGTCAGTCCCTCTAAATAATTCTTGTTACTTCTTAGCCATATCTCTTTCTTTTATTTCCACCCTATTTTTAAACTCCGCTTTAATTCTATCCTACTCCCTACCTATATTTTCAGAAAAAATTTCTGTCGTCTCTAATTACTCCTGAGTAATTTCCACTACCCATTCCTTACATTCCTCTCTTTTTAACAGACAGGTAGGAAAGCACCACTGTCTCATTTTATTTCATTACCCTGTGTTTTTATTTTAATTATTGGTGCATGATCTGAAATACTTATTGGGTGCATACCAAGACCTTCAATTATATCCACATGTTCCTTTGAAATGTAAATTCTGTCTAGCCTAGCCCAGTTTTCGTATCTTGGGAAATAATATATAAATTCTCTCAGAACTCCTAGTACTGAATTCACTTTGTCCATGCCAAATATTTTCATAAATTTCTTGAAAAGTCTACCCTCTTTTGTTATACTGCCTTCTGGGCCTCAGACAGATTTTCAGTGCTGCAAATCAAATTTCCAGCCCCACTATAAGTAATATTCCTTGCTTAAAGCTGATTATTTTCCCCAGAATTTTCTTAAGCTCCATTATAGCAGTTTTAGCTGCAATATAAATACATGTCAATGTAATCTTCCTCCAGTAGCCCCTAAGTACTACAAATCTACCATTATTGTCTTTTTATCTTCTTCTATCACTATTAGAGTTCCTCTTGCAATTAATGTAACTACTTGCCTTTTCCTTTGTCCCAGGTATTTCACTGAATAACCATCCTGGAAAGCATTTCTTTATCAAATTCACATGTTCAGTTCTTTCCAAGTGTGTCACCTGTAGCATAGCTATTTGCACTCTACATTTTAATATAGATCACTACTCTTTCCTTTTTGTATTTATCTGAGAGACCATTGATATTTAAAAACATTACAGAAAACGTCATTGTATTAAAAAGCTTTTTATTCACACTTTTTATGCATAACAGCTTTTTGTTAAATGTCTAGTTCCAGCTTTTGTGTTACATGCATACACTGTTTGGCAGGTTGAACTTGTAATGCAGATGTTTCTTGTCATATCCATTTCAGCCTATGGCACATACTAAAAAAACTTTTTGTTTTATTGAAAACCCTTAGACAACCAAATACACCCCAATGACCACAAAAATCTATTAACAATACTAACACGTAAAATGCTGTACATCTTCAAATCTTGAAGTTTTATCCTCCTAATAGGAACAAATGTCCCAAACTCTCAGCCATACTCCTAGACTTGAGATAACCTAAAAGAAAGGTTATCCATGCTAAGACACATGGTGCAGCCTGTGATTCCACTAACTGCTGTTTTTTTCTTATCTCTATAGTTCTCCCAGCTGGGAAAATGCCTGAATGCTTCCAGAGAACATTATCTCCTAGCCAATTTCTCTTTATCAGATTGTACCCAATTTCTTTTTATCAGATTGTATCCATGGAGACATGAGGACTAGATACAGAATTGCTACTCAGTATACATTTATTTGCTAAAAAAAGCCTTAGAATATTCAATATTCATTTACTTGCATTCTCTTAAAACTTGTTACCAGATCAAGCCAAGGGCCTTAATCCAGTCATTCCCTCATGCAAAAATGAGAAAAAGGACATTAGTTTTTTCTTTTGTCATGCTCTTTTAACCAGACTTTTTTTTTTTTACATCGCAGTGCTTACATTTCTTAAAACTGAAAAGAAGCACATGTTTACAATAGTATCCCCATTACACTTAAAAACAACTGAGAAAAATTTACTTTAAAGCATGGAAAGAAAATCATAGACCATAAAAATAGTAGTATTAAGAAAAACATTGTTTTACTTACAGTTAACTTTCTCCCTCCGGTTCCCCTCTCCCAAGTATTTTACATTAATTACATGAAGTAGGGCATATACTTTAGAGTCCCCCACAAGTCCAACAAAGTCCAAAAAAGTCAAATATTCCTAGATTTTCTTGTTTTGTCATATTTCACAAATTTAATTATTGTTTTGTAATCCCACATTTGTCAATTTCCAAATTACTGGTTTTACTCCTGTTCATCTCCATCTCCCAAATCCTGTCTTTGCTTCATTTCCAACCTACTCTTGATTCTTCTAGTCAACTCTTGTGCTCCCTTCCTTCTCTCCAGCATTTTCGTTTGAAACGTTGGAAAAGGTTTCACTGGCACAAACTCTCTGTGGTCTTTACTACCTGAAGATTAAGTAGCAGATAACAGCCAAAGGATAAAGAACCTTGATGTAATAGTAGAAATCACGCAATCCAAAAACCACAAGGTATCATCACGGCTTAGAAGAAATCCAAAATGTAATAGTGCAACACAGATGAAAACAGATGATAAAAACTGTAAACACTTTCATGTTCTCTTTGAATGCTTCAACAGACATATATAACAACTCTCTTGCATCTACATAAATACTAAAAAAAGCCAAAAATATAATTAATTAGTTAATTTATCAATTCATAAAGAAATCTCCTTAACTAACCTGTAGTACATTTATATGGTCACCTGATGCAGTATTTATAATACACTGTAAATGTGCTTAACCACTATAACTTAAAAAAAAAAAATAAATAAATATATATATATATATATATATATATATATATATATATATATATATATGTATGTATATATATTACCTTACATAGATATAGATACATAAATCCACATATAAAGATACATGTCTTGTGCACATAGTAAAAAATACAATAAAAATATATTAAAAATGCAAAGTCACCATCTAAGTATCTAGCAGTCCTACATACATCTTCAACATACACAAAGGTGTGAGCAATGAAGTTATAATAAGATGCATAATGTTGTTAGACTTGATTTTAGAGAACAATTTTGTTGCATGGAATAACTTATTTACAAACTAGAGGGGTGGCGATGGGGACACCTTGTGCGAACTCATATGTCAACCTTGTCATGGCATACTGGGAGAAGAGATTCATCATCAGTACTGAATATCGAAGGTATATTAAATATTATAAAAGATTTGTGGACAATATCTTCCTCATTTGGGAAGGGACAGAAGTAAATCTGCAAGCCTTTATTAGCTACATTAATACTGCTACAGGATTTTTGAAGTTTGTAGGCAATTGGTCTAGAAATGAGATTTTCTGGACGTACAAACAAGTAAAGAAGGTGATAAGTTTTCTACATCATTGTACAGGAAACGTTGCAGAAAAAATAGTCTCCTGCATCGTACAAGTATGCATGCTGCACATATATATAAGAATGTAGTCACTGGCCAAGGATTAAGGGTGTCCACACTAACTAGTGAGGATATCACGTTTCAAATAGCCATTAAGGATTTAGAAGAGGAATTCCTTAGTAGAGGCTATTCAAAGAAAGAATGTGAACGGTTATATGATGAAAGGACTATAGACAGAAGAGGGAAGGGTAAACCATACTTCAATAGGAAAAAAGAAGTGGTCAACAGAGAAGAAAATGCACGCATTAATGTAGGGATTAATTAAGTCAGAATGGTCATTCCCTTTTCCAATAATAACAGAATTGTACAGGATGTTATACATAAGAATTGGACTATTCTGATGGTTGATGAGGAAATAAGAGATATAGTAGGAATGCAACCGAAGTATTTGTATAAAAACACCAAGTCCTTAAAGAGGTTGTTATACTATGAAAAGGGTATGAATCACAGACTAGAGTCTAAAAGGAGAGGCACTTTTCCATGTAGGAACTGTAACCAGTGTTCTTATATGGCTGCTGTAAACTTTTTTAAATATCCAGATACAGGGAGGAAATATGTTTTTGAACATTATGCAGATTGTAAGTCCCGAGACCTTGTGTATTTAGCCCAATGCATGATATGTACATCACTCTACATAGGTAAGACCAATAGAACATTGAGGGAGCATGTAAGGGAGCATATTTATGCTATAAATCAGGAAGATGACACTAATGCTCTAGCAAAACGTGATAAACAATGATTTATCTCACAAGTTTAAATTTTTAGCAATAGATTGGTTAATAGGACACCTAGATTACGGAACTTTAAAAATTATACTTAAAAGGAGGAAATGAGGGGGATCATTAGAATGCAGGCAGATAAGCATAGTGGACTGAATGACAGGGTTTCTCTGAAATCCTTCCTAACGGATAGACCATTACCACATTAATATTTTTTAATACTATGTACTATTAGAATATCCCCCTATAAGATGTATGTAGGACTGCTAGATACTTAGATGGTGACTTTGCATTTTTTAATATATTTTTATTGTATTTTTTACTATGTTTTTACTTGTATATGTGCACAAGACATATATATTTATATGTGGATTTATGTATCTATAGCTATGTAAAATATAGTCTTATACAAAATACAGTCTTTTCTTCATTTCAACCTCTGATTTTTGCAGTTTTTTCACCTTACCTGAATATCTGTTTAAAGCTTCTTCCATTTTTCTAGCCTTTTGTTGTTTCAGATGATATACTCCATCAGTGTTTCTTTTATTTTAACCAGGTCTGTGTGCAGTAGTTTTATACTTTCATCTAGGTCACTTGAAGTCATGTCTGGAGCTTGTACTGCTCTTTGCTGAACAGCTGCAGTACCTTTCCCAGTCAGTGTTTTTTCCTCACCTTTTATAGCTGATTGTCCTTCAGGTCCTCTGTATTTCTTTTTTCCTGGCATCCAGGCAGTACCCTTGCACACCGATTACTGAAGTTTGCCCCCAAACACAAAAGTCTACTGGCATTCTCTGCTAAGTTTCCATTTTCACACTGGGAGAGCTAGAATCAAGTTGTTACTCAATGTGCAGCCATCTTGGAAGTCAGGAAAATGTATTCGTGAAGAGTGACCACTGACTACTAGAAAATATGTGTGTGTGTGTGTGTGTGTGTGTGTGTGTGTGTGTGTGTGTGTGTGTGTGTGTGTGGATCTGTGTATCATAGCTCTCAATGAATCGGGGACAAATCTTAACAGAATTAGGAACAAATCCAGAAATAATATAAAGATACATGTCTTGTGCACATAGTAAAAAATACAATAAAAATATGTTAAAAATGCAAAGTCACCATCTAAGTATCTAGCAGTCCTACATACATCTTCAACATACAC
This sequence comes from Protopterus annectens, assembly GCF_019279795.1. NCBI lineage: Eukaryota > Metazoa > Chordata > Ceratodontiformes > Protopteridae > Protopterus > Protopterus annectens. The sequence goes on from NC_056733.1 coordinate 774,915,130, forward strand.
AAAGGTGTGAGCAATGAAGTTATAATAAGATGCATAATGTTGTTAGACTTGATTTTAGAGAACAATTTTGTTGCATGGAATAACTTATTTACAAACTAGAGGGATGGCGATGGGGACACCTTGTGTGAACTCATATGCCAACCTTGTCATGGCATACTGGGAGAAGAGATTCATCATCAGTACTGAATATTGAAGGTATATTAAATATTATAAAAGATTTGTGGACAATATCTTCCTCATTTGGGAAGGAACAGAAGTAAATCTGCAAGCCTTTATTAGCTACATTAATACTGCTACAGGATTTTTGAAGTTTGTAGGCAATTGGTCTAGAAATGAGATTTTCTGGACGTACAAATAAGTAAAGAAGGTGATAAGTTTTCTACATCATTTTACAGGAAACGTTGCAGAAAAAAGTCTCCCGCATCGTACAAGTATGCATGCTGCACATATATATATAAGAATGTAGTCACTGGCCAAGGATTAAGGGTGTCCACACTAACTAGTGAGGATACCACGTTTCAAATAGCCATTAAGGATTTAGAAGAGGAATTCCTTAGTAGAGGCTATTCAAAGAAAGAATGTAAACGGTTATATGATGAAAGGACTATAGACAGAAGAGGGAAGGGTAAACCATACTTCAATAGGAAAAAAGAAGTGGTCAACAGAGAAGAAAATGCATGCATTAATGTAGGGATTAATCAAGTCAGAATGGTCATTCCCTTTTCCAATAATAACAGAATTGTACATGATATTATACATAAGAATTGGACTATTCTGATGGTTGATGAGGAAATAAGAGATATAGTAGGAATGCAACTGAAGTATTTGTATAAAAACACCAAGTCCTTAAAGAGGTTGTTATACTATGAAAAGGGTATGAATCACAGACTAGAGTCTAAAAGGAGAGGCACTTTTCCATGTAGGAACTGTAACCAGTGTTCTTATATGGCTGATGTAAACATTTTTATATATCCAGATACAGGGAGGAAATATGTTTTTGAACATTATGCAGATTGTAAGTCCCAAGACCTTGTGTATTTAGCCCAATGTATGATATGTACATCACTCTACATAGGTAAGACCAATAGAACATTGAGGGAGCATGTAAGGGAGCATATTTATGCTATAAATCGGGAAGATGACACCAATGCTCTAGCAAAACGTGATAAACAATGATTTATCTCACAAGTTTAAATTTTTAGCAATAGATTGGTTAATAGGACACCTAGATTATGGAACTTTAAAAATTATACTGAAAAGGAGGAAATGAGGGGGATCATTAGAATGCAGGAAGATAAGAATAGTGGACTGAATGACAAGGTTTCTCTGAAATCCTTCCTAACAGATAGACCATTACCACATTAATATTTTTTTAATACTATGTACTATTAGAATATCCGCCTATAAGATGTATGTAGGACTGCTAGATACTTAGATGGTGACTTTGCATTTTTTAATATATTTTTATTGTATTTTTTACCATGTTTTTACTTGTATATGTGCACAAGACATATATATTTATATGTGGATTTATGTATCTATATCTATGTAAAATATAGTCTTATACAAAATACAGTCTTTTCTTCATTTCAACCTCTGATTTTTGCAGTTTTTCCACCTCACCTGAATATCTGTTTAAAGCTTCTTCCATTTTTCTAGCCTTTTGTTGTTTCAGATGATATACTCCATCAGGGTTTCATTTATTTTAACCAGGTCTGTGTGCAGTAGTTTTATACTTTCATCTAGGTCACTTGAAGTCATGTCTGGAGCTTGTACTGCTCTTTGCTGAACAGCTGCAGTACCTTTCCCAGTCAATGTTTTTTCCTCACCTTTTATAGCTGATTGTCCTTCAGGTCCTCTGTATTTCTTTTTTCCTGGCATCCAGGCAGTACCCTTACACACCGATTACTGAAGTTTGCCCCCAAACGTCTACTGGCATTCTCTGCTAAGTTTCTGTTTTCACACTGGGAGAGCTAGAATCAAGTTGTTACTCAATGTGCAGCCATCTTGGAAGTCAGGAAAATGTATTCGTGAAGAGTGACCACTGACTGCTAGACAATATGTGTGTGTGTGTGTGTGTGTGTGTGTGTGTGTGTGTGTGTGTGTGTGTGTGTGTGTGTGTGTGTGTGTGGATCTGTGTATCATAGCTCTCAATGAATCAGGGACAAATCTTAACAGAATTAGGAACAAATCCAGAAATAATTAGGGACACTTTTTAAAATATTAGAAAGACAATACTATTAACTTGAGGCATTGACCGAATAAGACAAATGTGAATTAATATACATTTTCTGAAGTAAAAGAAGTATATATATTAGTGCCATTATTTAACTATAATGGACTTCCTTTTCACCAGATGTCACCAGTTTTAGGAGAGATTAAGAGGGACAGGGATAAAATCTGAGTTAAAATCAGGGATGCCTCTGACAATCAGGGTAATTTCAAAGGTATGATATGCATGGGCGCCTTAATGTCTGCATATAGGGGGGTGCATTTGTGATGCATAGACTAAGGAGAGTACTAGCATGTGCAGTGTTCAGTACACAGACATGGTAATGAGATATTCATCATGTGTTTCTCTATGCAGTCTTACCATGTCTCTGAAGTAGAATTTATCCCCATTATGCTATCTGACCAATCCATGTTGAGTAATTAGTGTGGGCAGATAAGTTATCTGAATCTTGTAGATCATTTTTAAATTGAAGTTGTATGCTATTCTATGAGCTTTTAAGTTTATAAAAGCAATAATGTTTTCCCAAATTTTAGACCTTTTTTTCCGTATTATTTTTGGCTTGCCCAGATTTCTTGTGGTAACAGCTTGAGGAGTATGTTTAACATCTTGAGCAAAACAACATTAGCTGTAGAGAACTTAACTCTCAATGTATATGCAATAGGCTAGGAAGAACAACTATCTATCCTGCCACCCATTTTTAGCACAACATAACCAAACTGTAAATCTGCAGAGGCCATGTACCAGTTCCATGGAAATAAAGCTATTGTATTACACCTACTGTCCCGAGTCTGGGGTAGGGGTGAGATGTGGAGTACCCATTACCAGATCTGGATAATGTGATTGGAAGGTTAATTTACAGGAGTTTTATTTGATACTAGTACAGCAGAAAAGCCAGGAAGACTTTTGATTCTTAAGGCCAGCTCCTTCTGGCAATGAAGTCATATGACATCTACTGTAAAATCCTGACCTGATCTGCAAGACTGACTTGTAATATAATGCTAAAATTGGAGCCTTCGGGGCTAGACAGGTATACAGAACTAATAGCATGAAGCATATCTGTCAAAGTATTTTGTTTAAACTTTCTGATCTTGCATTTGGATGAGTGAATCAGTACAATAACTGAAAACCAAGCCTGTGGAAAATAGAAGACACCAAATTTTATTGAATACATTATCTGACTAAAGCTTCTCTTTTAAATACATCTCTGTTAATAATGGCTACAGAAATGTCTGAGGAAAATAAAAATATAACTAGCATCTAAGGTACATTTTAACACATGAAAAGAAATCTTAATAAATGTAATCAAAGGTTTCATAACAACCTTTGACTTTTCTTCACTTTCCAGTGTGCACTTCTGAATGATTTAATTTTATATTCTTTTTATTCTCTACTGCATGTCAACTATCAGTCCTTCTGCATTTGCCTGGATCCATTACTTCTTCACCCTGGGATAAGAAGTGATCACTGGAGCGTCTCATCCAGGCAGCCACCAGAAATTTCCTAATTATGATCTTTTTTCTCCCCTGGCAACAGAGGTGACAGCCTGCTATGTCTAGGAGTATAAAAAATACCACTAGCGACAACATCCACAATCACAGAGCAACTCTTGTAGAAAATATCTTTATTGCACTTAGCGTTTTGGCTCCCAGGCCTTCACAGAGTAAAAAAACATTACTAAAACACAGGTTTAAATACAGAAATGCATAATAATCCACCCCACTGCTAATAAGTTAATTAATTCATTAAATAATTAAATAATTAAATTACATATTGCAGGGTACGGCCATGGGGGCAGCTTTTGCCCCCATGTATGCCAATCTTACCATGGCCAAATTTGAGTATGATTATATATATCCTCACACTTTCTGTAGGTCTCATGTTTTACTTTATTTGAGATTTATAGATGATTTAATATTTTTGTGTGATGGTTCCCATAAGGATGTTTTAAAATTTGTTGAAAACCTGCAGGTTAATAAGATGGGCCTTGAGTTTGGTGGCATACAGCTGGGAACTGAGGTAAACTTCCTGGATATTAAGCTCAATACATTAGAGACTGGGTTACATAGGAAGTTTGAACTGAGGAATCAGTTCTTATATGGCAATAGCTGTCATCCTCTCCATCTTATGACAGTATTGCCTTATAATGAGTTCCTTAGAATTCATAAACTCTGTAGTAGTGATGATGTTTTTCACCAGGAAATTTTAGAAACTGAAAATATGTTTATTAATAGGGGATATGATGTAGGCATAGTGTCAGAAGCCAAAACTAAAGTGATGTTACTTAGATGGCCTAAGAATGTGAATTACTTAGACAGATGTAAGACTAATACTAGTCATCAGATGTCCTTTAAAAATGAAAATGTTGTAAATGGAAATGTTATTAATCTGAGGCATGCAATTCCTGAAAAAGTTTATTTTGTCACAACTTATATCATTATTAGTTGTAGAGTTGTGGATATTGTTAAACAATTTTGGCCCATGATCTTTAGGGGCAGAGACCTAAGCCTGCTTTTGCCTAAACAGGTTATAGCCTCTTACAAAAGGGCTAGAAATTTAAAGGATATGGTAGTACATAACTATTTTGAGTTAGCCAATGTTAATTTAAATTGAAGTGAATTCTGTTGTTGGTACGGTTTCTTGCAAGAAAGGTTCTATATGTACACATATTGTTAGCTCCATCAAAATTAATGGATGTCCTTTTACTGTTAAAAAAATGTTGATTCTAACACTGTAGGTGTTATTTATGCTCTAAAATGTGGATGCAACAAGTTTTATATTGGAGAAACTAGTAGAAGTTTCAAAGTACGTTTTCAAGAACATGTGAGGGACATTAGAAATGTGAAAGTGGAGAGCCCTTTGGGCAATCACTTTTCTGAATTTCACAATTCTAACCCTGAAGGAATTTCAGGTTGTATCTTAGAAAAGGTGGAAATATTGATGGGTGAAAATGTAAGTTTAAAGAATAAACTTCTGAGGAAAGAAACTATGTATATTCTTAAGTTTAATACCTTGGAACCCATAGGGTTAAACAAATAATGCAATTGGAAATATGTAATTTAATTAATTAATTAATTAATTAATTAATTAATTAATTAATTAACTAACTAACTTATTAGCAGTGGAATGGATTATTATGCTTTTCTGTATTTAAACCTGTGTTTTAGTAATGTTTTTATTCTGTGAAGGCCTGGGAGCTGAAGTGCTAAGTGCAATAAATATATTTTCTACCAGCGCTGCTCTGTGATTGTGTCTGTTGTCGCTAGTGGTATTTTTTGTCTTTCTTATTTGGTGGTATTTATGTCTAGGGGTATGTCTGTTCCTGCACATGTCCCACAAGGCTACCAGGTAGTCAAAGCATTGTACAGCCAAGCTCACATTTGTGACTTATACACTACATGCTGCACCCTCTCTGTCCAGTAGGTACCAGAACTGCAGCAGACTGGACTACCTTGCCCCCCTCCCCCAGAATGAGTGACCATTGGATCATAGGAGGTTACTAGGCTAATGATCCTTGGGTCTTACAAGCCTATAAATGTTTTACCCTTACTTCCCCAATCAGCACCTATCACCCCTGTCCAAGAGGGGCATAGGTGGAACCCCTGGGGTGAATTTACAGTTTACCCATCCAGTTGTCCAGATTGTATTTGAAGAAGGCCAATAAGGTGCTCTGCTTGACATGAAGCAGGAGTCTGTTCCAACGATGTGGTGATCTGGCATTGGTACTCACTGCCATTCTCCCTCAACTTGCTCTTCCAACATGGTGGTCACTACTTGATCCCATGTCTTCAGTCCCTCTGCACTATTGCTCAGATGAGATTGCTGAATGATTCCATTCTTTTATTTAACAATGTGAACCAAGAAAATGAAGTGTCTTGATAACAGTAGACTTTAAAGCATGCATTCTTTTAGCAGTGTTGTCATGTTTTCTGCTTTTGTTGATAGCATTATCAAAAGACAATGTCTTAGCAGACTTTGCAGGAGATGTAGCACAGTTTGGCTAAAGAAACCTTTACCAGTTCAAGGGAGTCATTTGATTGGTTCATGACAAAACTGTTGAGAAAAACTCATTGAATTTAAAAGGTAAACTCCCTTTCCTCAGTGACGTAGCAATTAAGAACTGATTATGCATATGCTTGTAATTAAATATACCACACACATGCACACATGCGCCAGGTACATGTGTAACTACACATTTGTGGTGTGGTGGAAGGCTTTGCCCCATTAAAAAAGAAATTGTTTTCTAGTACCTTGCTTATTTAGCTGTCAACAACATATCATTGCCTTTTTAAAATACATCCTCAGTCAACACAAGAGTCCTGGAAGCCATATTAAACTCTACTGTCATTCTTCAGAAATTGCCTAATATACAAGAGCAAAAGGAAAGACAGACTTTCTCTATAAAATGCAGTGATAATCAAAACAGAAAGCTGAGATATCAGGCTAAATATTTTAAAGGCAAATTAAATGATACCATAACAACTTAATATGCTAAATTTCTCCTGCATTTGAAATTCAGATCCTGTCCATTGTCAAACAGGAATGTAAAGATTTGTCTCAGAGGAAAGGGTGAAATGCATGCACCTCTTACTTTGTTTGTTTTTTTATTAAAATGTAGCTTCCACTATGGCCATAGAGCAAAACAAGCCATCCAACTTATCACCGACTAGTGTGTATAACACTTTTCAATTGTTTCAACTGTACTCAGTGCCATCCAGGCTAAGATAAGAATAGTTTATTGATTTATTGCACATGTACCTGCCTTATGCAGTGATAGCTATAGTTTTGAGCATTTTAAAGCATTTGTTTCATTTTACGGCAAACTGTCATTTCTCTGTTTCTTGTTTTTTTCTAGTTCTGTTTGCCTCCAGATCATCTTGCAGAAGGATGGATTAGCCAGGGGCTTAGTTGATTGGTAATTGTTTGTTGTTTAACCTATACTTGAGTGTAACTTTTGCTGTGCTTTTAAATTAAGAAATTCCAGGATCACATATGTTGCGGCAGAAGGTGTTTACCTAGTCTGAGTTGGGAAGCACTTCATGGAGCTCAAAATGTGGTTGTTCATTAGTTAGATGGCATAGGAGTCAGTTTTCAAGCTTTTTTCTCTGTTAAAAATCGGAGTGTTTGCAACGCCCTGTGATCACTTTCACAGAGCTCTGCCATGCTTTTCAACCGCTTCAAATACATCCAGAACCATCAAGGCTAAGATAAGAATATTTTCTTGATTTACTGCACTTGTACTCGATCTATACAGTGATAACTACTGTTTTTGAGTATTTTAAAGCGTTTATTTAATTTTGCGGCAAAGATCATCATTTCTTTGTTTGTTGGCTTTTTCTACTTCTGTTTGCCTCCAGATTACTTTGAAAAAGGGTGAATTAGCCTGTGACTTAGTTGTTTTGGTACATGTTTGTTGTTTAATCTGCACCTGAGAGTTACTTTTACTGTGTTTCTACATAAAGAAATTCCCAGATCATCCATCTTGTTGCAGTAGGTGTTTACCTGGTCTCTCTTGAGCTGGGAAGCAGACCATGGGACTCCAAGTCTGGCTATTTATTAGCTAGAGTGCAAAGGAGTCAGTTTTCAAGCTTTTTGTCTCTGCTATAACTCAGACATCTTTCGTTAAAAGTGCCCTATCTATATTATTATTATCAAACGTCCAGACAGAAACATTTATATAAAGTTAATATTAGGTATGCAACCTGTCAAACAATGTGGCTTGTGTGAAATTAAGCTCAGAGCAGCTAGTTTGCTCATTGATTAGCACTATCACATCCTAGAACTATATAACATTATCATCATCATCATCATCATCATCCTCAACCCCTCTTTTCCCATTTTCTACATGGGGTTGGGGTATCATGTTAACTGTCACCATCTTTCCCGATTCAATGCCACAGTCCTGCCTTCTTTAACACTCATGCCTGACTGTTGTAGATCTTCACTCACAAAATCCATCTACCTCTTTGCTGGATGCAAAACAAACAACACTGTCACAGTAAACCACCAAAGTCCAAAATCCAAACTGTCGATTTATTGACCAAAAAGTTGAAATGCTTTTCGTTTGCTTCCTATGCAAACTTCTTCAGAAAACAGTTTTAAAACATCAGTTCAAAAATCGTGTAAAAATAGTGTCAGGTGAAAACAATAGGCAATCCTAACATGACCACATAACATCCAGCCTAAAATTTAAAGGCAAACTCCCTCTCAACAGTTGCAGTCAGCAATAAAAAACAAAATATACCAAATAGCTTTAACATTTCATATACTAGTGTAACACTAATGAAATACTAAAGAAATTACTTTAACTGTCCTAATGGTACATAAATGATATAATACATAACAAATCTGATGCAAATACTACTTAAATCAAAATAACTGCTAATGTATGTAATGTCACTTAGAGCAGGTGAATTATAGCTCACACAACATAAACCCAATCATCTCTGTAAGCTCTTCAGTTTTAAAATACAGCTAATAGAACAAGTTTCATTTAACCCTGGAAAATTATAAGCATTCAGCTTAATTTGCCAAGACAATTCTAACTCCTCCAACTGGAGGGGTGTGGGGCCACCCCTAATGTCTTGCAGTACCTGATCAATAACCATGTATTTAAATTTATGTTCTTTGTTAACTTGAATATGTTTAGCTAGGGCATTTTCAATTGTCCCTTTGGAAATTGCATACTGATGTTCGTAAACTCTGTCACAGAGTCTATGCTCCGTTTTGCCAATGTAAAATACAGGACAACATTGGCACCTAGCTAAATAAACCACGTACTTGGAATTACAATTGAATCTCAATTTAAGTTTATATCGAGTGCCATTGATGAAAAAAAAGTTGGCAACATCTATGTATTTACAGAAATTACAGGATTCACATTTACCCATGCCTGTGATTTTAGGGATACTACGGCACTGCTGTTCTAACAAATTCTTCAAATTTTTACCCCTCCTAAAAATTACTTTAGGGAAAACACCCATTTTACTGAATGACATTGGGTTAATTTTAAATAATTTCCAGTTCTTCTGAATAATCCTAATAAATAGGTAACTGTCATAGTAAATGTAGTAATGAAACTTGAATGAAAATCCATTTCACCTACACACGTCTGTTCACTGTGACTATTTACAGCCACTACATTTGGTATAACCTCTTGTGCCAAAACCAATTCCTTCACACTTAAAATAAGCTTATATAAATTATTGGACCTCTTTGATCCAACCTCATCAATCAAGGAGTCCAAAAGGGCCTCAGGGTAGCCACGGCGCAAAAACATGCTTTTTAAAAAGTAACATTCATCCACAAATTCCTCATCCTGACTTACTATACGTGCAGCCCTCACCAACTGGCCTTTGATGACTGACCGTTTCTGGTGGTGAGGGTGGCAACTTGAAAAATGTAGGAAAGCACTGGAATAAGTACTCTTCCTATAAATTTTAGCTACAAAGCAATGCTGGACCCTATCTTTTGCTAGCCAAATATCTAAATAGGCTATCGCCTCAGTGTCAAATGTAGATGTAAATTGTAGAAACTGTGTTGACTGACTGAAAAAGTCTACTACATTTTTGCTAGCCTCCAAGTCACCTTTCAGTAAGATGAAAATATCATCAAGGTAACGTGTGTAGTATACTAAGGAGTCTCTCAAGTTCTCATTTTTAAATACAAATTCTGACTAGCAGTATGCCATTACTAAATTGGCTATGCTAGCTCCACATGGGGAGCCCATAGCTACCCCCACTTTTTGTAAGAAGTCGTTACCAAACATGAAAAAGTTGTTGGACAAGATGAGATCAAGTAATTCTATTACTAAAGAGATTTCTGCTGCTGGTGCTCCATTTTTCTTTAACATAAGCCCTATCCACTCAGCACCCAAAACATGTGGGATGCAAGTATAAAGATCTTTAACGTCGACTGTGAGGAAGTTGTAATCACTATTATACTGTAAACTATCTATTTTCTTCAGAAAGGACCATGAATCCTTACAAATTTGGTCTTCAGGTTCCAAATATTTCTGAAGTATAGCGTCAACAACTTTTGCACAGGGGTAGGTAGGTGAACCTTGACCATCCGCCAAAGGTCTCATAGGCGGGTTAGAAAAAGCATTTATATAAAAGGAAGAAATATTGCATTGATAAAGGCTGTTTATGCCAAAACCGGTCTGTATGTCATAGTTTGTTTAGGTAGTTTTGTGGCTACCTAATAAAATAGTTACTTAAATAATCTCTCCTGCCTGGAGTGCTGGTCCGTTTGGTTTATTCGTTGATTTACTCAGGACCGTGCACCAGAGTCTCACGCGTGTGTCTTGGTTTGTTGGTCTCATAGGCGGGTTCAACAAACATTTGTGAATTTTGGGGATTTCAAAGAGATATGGAAACCTCGGGTATAGCATTGACATATAATTATAAATATTCTGCTCTATTCTACCTTCTATATACAGGTCGTTAATGCAATTCCTAATCAATTGGTAGGCTTTATTAACCTCTGAGCGTGAGCTCAGTTGGTAAGCAGTGGTATCTAATAACCCTTTCATTCGTTCTGTGTAATTCAAGTTGTCAAACAGTGCCAAAATTCCTCCTTTATCGGGTTTACACACACGTATGTCCTGTAACTTCATAAACTCAAGGTATTCGTATTCATCTCTACTGGTGTTATATAAAAACTTCCCCTTAAACCCATCATTAATAGAATGTCTAATGTCTAATTCACAAAACTGTTCAAACATTTGTAGTAGTGGATGTAGAGGGGGGTTAAACGTATTAGGTATATGAAACTTGTCTACACCTGGTGCACTCATAACATCCCCCAACATTAAGTTGAAATTCAATTTCCTAATGAAAATTTTAATATCAAGAATAGTTTTAACCATGTCCAGGCACCGAGAAGGGACATAAGTATGTTCTTTAGCTAGGAACTCCACAATATCAGGAATAATTGGTACTGAAGAGTAGTTAAAAACTTTAAAGTCCCCTGCTTTGTTAGTAACAACCACTGGTCCTCTACTACTAGACACAGATCCACCTGGATCTACCCTTTGTTGGGGGACTTGTTGATGTCCACCTAAGTGTGGCACTGTTTCATTGAAGGTGACCTCAAAGTCTTTATGTAAAGCTAAACTTGCTAACTTTTGCGGTTTTTGAACTTGCGATTGCTCTTGTTGGTGTTTTGATATGAGTTCTTTTGTTTCGGTCTGGCACCCGTGTAATTGGCCTGCCATAAATTTTAATTTGATTAAGTTGTAAGTTATTATCCTGCCCACTAAAGGCATTTTGTATCCTCTCACTTCTCCGAACTTCTACTGGACCAACAGTATCAATGAAGTCATTAAGTTCCTCTGGAGTATTATTGAGCGGACTCTCTCCAACATAGTTGACTCTCAGGTTCACATGGTTACTGTTCTTATTGGGGTTATGCCTGATACCATCGGATGTTTGACCAATGATAAAACTACCCTGCTGCCAATCTTGAGCTGTTGAAGGTGCTGGATACACTGTACCTTGATCGTATGCAATACGGTCATGTTCAAGATTTTTGATTTTGTTGGCTTTGAGTTTCAACATATACTGATCTATACTTGAAAAAATACGACTGTATTCAAACTTGTAATGTAGAAACTCAAAATCAGATTTGATGCTGTTGTCCAAGTCCACAACTACTTTGGATAAGCTGTCAACCCATATGCTATAATGTTTGACCATGAGTTCAAGTAACTCAAAACCTTGGCAGTCAAACTGGATGCTGGATACCCTCATTTCCTCTAACTTCTTCCTGTCTGTCCCAAATCTTCCTCACCAGATTGTCTTCTGCTTTTCTGCACATGTGCCCAAACCACTGTAATCTGTTCTCTTTGATCTTTTCTGCATTTGGAGCTACTTTGGCTTCTGCTCTTATGTCCTCATTTCTTCATCTGTCCTACAGTGTGCATCCTATCACCTTTCTCGGGCACTTCATTTCCATCACCTCTAGCTTTCCTCATCTGCTCTGCCTTTACTGCCCAGGTTTCTGTACCATACAGTAGTACCTGTTGCACCACTGTCTTGTACACCTTATTTTTCATATTCTTTGGCATTCTTCTGTCATAGACTACACCAGACACTCTATGCTATTTGACTGCAGCCCCCTCTGATCCTAGATTTGACTTCTGCATTCAGACTTCCCTTCTCCTCAACCACCCCTCCAAGATACTTGAAGCTATTAACCTGTTCCACTATCTTCCCTTCTATCTCAATTCTCAGCTTCTTCTGATTTCCCCAGTTTCCTGCCATTACCACTGTCTTATCTGCACTTAGTTTCATCTCATGTGCCTTCAGTTTTGCATTCCACGCCCCTATTGTTTGCTGAAGTTCTTGCTCAGTGTCTGCCTGTAATGCCACATCATCGGCATACTGCATATTTGTTGATCTGTCCCTTCTGACCTGTTTGCTAATGTAGTCCGTCACCAGTAATAACAGCAGTTGGCTCAGAGCTGAACCCTGGTGCATAACCACTCCCGCTGGGATTCCCTCTGTGAGACTGAATACTGTTCATACTTGAGTCATTCATCTTTGTACATACCCTACACTAATTCTACCAATATTTCTGGGACCTCAAACCACCACAGTACTGCACAAATCAGCTTTCTTGGGACCTTGTCATATGCTTTCTCCAAGTTTAAGAATTCTCAGCTGGACTTTATTCTCATTTCAACTATCTGTCTCACCGCAAACACTGGGTCAGCTATGCTGCATCCTGATCAGAGTTTAAACTGCTCATCTCCCATCTTACTTTCTACTACTATGGATACCAGTTTATCAGTCACTGTCAAAAGAACTTTCAAGCAATGTAATAGGAGTTTGATACCTCTGTACTGCCTGCATTTGTGGATGCCCCCTTTGTTTCTGTACACTGGCATGAGTATGCTGCCTTTCTCTCCACAATGCTATGAGTACCCTCAGCAGCCATTTATCCTAGTACTCAGCAGCCATTTCTCCTAGCACTTTATAATATCTTGCCCTTAACCACAGCAAACTACTCTAGGAGATGAACTGTTAAAACCCAGTTCTTAATCCTAAACAACTCACCCTGTTACAAGATTAAACAACACTGATATGCAATTTCCTAATGTCTCTATGGCCAGCCTGATAGATTTGGGGAGCTGGTGAATCTGGGAATCTTGAGGCAATGTTACAACTGCCTCATGTACACAGGCAACCCTCTCCTCCTCCCAACAAATTCCAACACATGTGAGAGATGCAACCATATAGCCATACTGGAGGCAAAGCTCTCTCAACTCAGTACTGGCGAAACCAGTCAGGAGGAGAAGGAAACCACACTCACTACAATTCCAGTCTCACATAGACCTACCATGACAGCAAACCAAACACATAAACACACAAAAACATACTCGGAGGCTCTAAATAAAAATCTGCCTAAGCAGCAGAGACCTCCAAAGCAGACACCCAAGCAACCGCTACCCCAAAACAAAACACGTGCAACACATAGCTCACAAAGCCAGTGTGCCAAACAGTCACAGCCCTTAAGGCTAAACAACACACCTTATACACTTGTAATAGGTGACTCTATCGTCAGGCACACTGAAGTCCTGCTCACCAGGCTGAACAAGGAGAAGGTCACGGTGAGCTGCCTGTCGGGCGCTAGGATCCGCCACATAACACAAGCACTCAGGTCACTCCAAGGCAAGAACAAATATGACTCAGTCATTGTCCATGCTGGTGTGAATGACCTGAGACATACCTCCCTGGACTACATGAAAAGACATAGAGGAGCTCTCTGAGCATGTAGCCCAGGCGGTATGACCCTGACCTTGAGTAGCATCTTACCCTCACCAAGAATGATGCCACAATATGAAGACAAGATGATCAATTTCAACAATTGGCTTAAGTATTGGTGTCATTCAAAGGGGATCCAATGCCTGTCAGCCTGGGATGACATGCTCGACAAGCCATGATGCTTCGCTAGGGACGGCTTGCACCTGTTACCCCTGGGCTTTCGGATATTGGCAAAGGCTCTTGCTACCCCCATAGTGCCTTTTTTAGGCAAGGCTCAAAAGACAAACCCACCTCCATAGGTATCACAAGGGATAAGAAACTATGAGTAATGCTACTCAATGCCAGAAGTCTAAACCTCAAGATGCACGCACTCGAAACTTTCCTCAGCATGGAGAACATCGATATCTGTGTAGTAACAGAAACCTGGTTCAAGGCTCCCAAGAGCACCCCAGCACTATCAGGTTATACTTCATACCATGCTTTTCGGCCCCAAAACTTGGACCAAACCACAAAAGGAGGGGGAGTATCAATATTCGTCAAAGATACCCACACCTCCAGGTTGGTGGCACAACATGAAGCATCAGAGACTATCCATGTGCAACTAACAGTGGGTAAAACTGCCTTCCAGTTTATAGCCTGCTACAGATCACCCTCCCAAACCCAGGAACCCCACTCGGCCTTCCTGAGAACACTGGAAAATATGAAGGTCTCCCCAAACATCATTATATTGGGCGACTTCAACTACTCACACATAGACTGGGAGCATTACTCTAGCTCCAACACCCTAGCCCAAAGGTTCCTAGAATTTATAAACTCAAATGCTATGGAACAACTTGTTACCACTCCCACAAGAGGGGAAAACATACTGGACCTGATCATCACCAACATGGGAACTCTATGCTCCAGTCCAGAAGTGTATCCCTCACTGGTAAGATCAGACCATAAACTAATCTCACTGGATATTCACATCCCGACTCCACCCACTGCCCTGAAAACCACAGTGAAAAACTTCTCTAAATCAAATTTCACACTCCTCAAAACCGAGGTGGAATCCTTCAAAGCCCCTGGGCCTGTGGAAAATACGGTCCAGACCGCAGTATCCTTTATAAACGCATTCTATGAACACCTTCAGGAATGCATGGATCATGCAATCCCAAATAAAACTGAGACCCAATCCTCCAAAGGCAAACGTCCTGTCTGGTGGACCCCAGCCATAAACAAACTATACAATAGAAGGAGGAAGCTACTACATGATAGAACAAAATCCCAAAAAGGGAAGGCATCTCTGATCAGTATTAGCAAAAAACTACAGGCACTCATAAAATCGTCTAAGGCCAGCTTCGAGAGAAAAATTGCACAGGACACTAAGGATAATCACAAGGCTTTCTTTAGTTATGTTAGGAACCTGGGTGGGAATTCCCAGATATGCTCAGAATTAGTCCAAAATGACAAAAATACACCAAATCACAGACATTGCCAACATCCTAGCTGACAGGTTCAGCAAACCCCCACCCGAAAGGTCAAATATCTATCCCAGCAGAGTGCTGCCCCCCTGACATCTCAGATGCTCAGGTAAGAGATGCCCTCTTCAAAGCAAAAAACTCAGCATCAATGGGACCTGACGGTGTCCCGGGCTGCGTCCTACATGAACTCCAAGAAGAGCTAAACCCAAACATAAAACTACTGTTCAATCTCAGCCTTACTACAGGATATGTACCCTAAGAGTGGCGTACAGCAACAGTGGTCCCTCTCCACAAAGGTGGTGCCTCAACGGATCCTGGAAACTATTGCCCCATAAGCCTGACTAGCTTGGTCTGCAAAGCTAATGAAAGGATCATCATGGACCTCATAAATAAAGATATTGGGGACCTAAAGACACTGGATCTTACCCAGTTCGTCTTTGTTAAGGGCAGATCCTGCCTCTTAAACCTGGTTGATTTCTTTGAAACAGTCACCAAGGCCATTGACGAGGGGAAGGTGGTCCACACAGCCTACCTGGACCTCGCAAAAGCCTTCGATACAATACCCCACTTGGGCATTATAGATAAGCGCACCAGCTTAAATATAAACCCCTATGTCACTAGATGGGTTGCAAACTGGCTCAAGGACAGAACCCACATGGTTAGAATTGCTGGAGCCATGTCAGACTCCAAACCAGTTACAAGTGGCATCCCACAAGGCTCAGTCCTGGGACCTCTCTTGTTCGGTATATATTTCTCAGAGGTACAGGCCAACACGGAAGGACTGTGGCTGACCAAGTTCGCAGATGACTGCAAACTGGGTGCCATAATCGACTCTCCAGCCGACACAAGCATCCTCCAAAAGGGCCTCATAGAAACAGACAACTGGTGCCAGAGCCATGGCCTCAAGCTAAACGCCAAAAAGTGTCTAGTCATCCCCTTTGGAAAAACAAAGTGCCCACAAATTACCACATAGGTGGTAATCCATTAAGTACAGAAGAATAATTAGGGACCTGGGGCCCCATGTTGATAGCAATCTCGCATTTGACAACCACGTGGCCAAAGTGGTTAGAAAAACATTTTATATAGCCCACCTAATCATGAAGGGATTCACATCTAGATCAGGGGAGGTCATCGTGCCTCTTTACTCATCCCTCATCAGGCCCATAATTGAGTACAATGCCCTTTTGGGGTGTACCTTACCAGACACCTGCAGCAACTGGAAAGACCCCAAAAGTACCTCACCAAGAGGATCAAAGGGCTCAAACAGATGCCATATGCTGCCCGGTTAAAGAAACTCCAGCTCTACTCAGTGGCATACCGCCTGCTCAGAGGCGATCTGTGCCTGATGTATAAAGCCATGTCCAACCCGGAATTAATAGACATGCTGCACCTCAGAAAATCCAAATCTCATCGAGCTACACGCTCGAGAGACTTGAACCTCAGCACTGAAATAAATAGGACATGCTGGAGGGACAGATTCATAACCCAGAGGCTCCCTTCACTCTGGAATAAAATTCCAGTCCAGGTTAGGCAGAGTCTTTCATTGACTCTCTTCAAGAGGAATCTTGATGAGTGGATGGGAGATCGTAGGTTTACCCCGGGTATCACTTCTGTGTCACTGTTAGACAGAGGCACAGTATACTAACCTCGAAAAAGGGCATAGCAAAATTGATTTAAAATGGGTGGCGAAAGCCAAACACACTCTGGCTAGGGTTATAAATGCCCTAGGGCAGATAGCCTAGTATGAACCTATGAACCTATGAACCTAAGAAAATGTAGAAACTTCCTCATGTTTACACATAACCAGTTAATTATTAAAGAAAATAACACAGCATGTAAGACATGTAAATATACAACTTCATTAGAGGCAAAAATCTTGCATAGAAACAAGATTATCAAGAATATTTACACTACATCTCTCACAGATACTGCTCAGAACACACACAGACTGAAGGAATAGTTAGCGACTGCAGGAGCCAGTATCCACAATTTCACACATGCACTCAAGTCACTGCACCACAGGTACTGATATGATTCTATTATAGTAGTGCATGTTATTCTCTAGCTGGCTTAGGGGTGTCCCTCAGTCAGTCCGTGGGGAAAATAGGTTTTTAGCTGCCCAACCTGGTTTCCAGTAAGGAGAGGACTTACCCCTGATGCTGAAAACAAACTATTCTCCTCAACACACTGCGTTTCCCTAACTAAGGAACTGAACCTTTCCTCCTCTCTGCTACAGTCCCTAAGGGAATTTAATTATAAGTAAACTGCCCAACCTGGTTTCCCAGTATTAAGGAGGACTTGCCCTGCGTGCTGAAAACAACTATTCTCCTCAACACACTGCGGTTTCCCAAAACTAAGGAACTGAACCTTTCCTCCCCTCTGCTACAGTCCCAAAGGGAATTTAATTATAAGTAAACTGCCCAACCTGGTTTCCCAGTATTAAGGAGGACTTGCCCTGCATGCTGAAAACTATTCTCCTCAACAAACTGCGGTCTCCCCTAACTAAGGAACTGAACCTTTCCTCCCCTCTGCTACAGTCCCCAAGGGAATTTAATTATAAGTAAACTGCCCAACCTGGTTTCCCATTATTAAGGAGGACTTGCCCTGCGTGCTGAAAACAACTATTCTCCTCAACACACTGCGGTATCCCCTAACTAAGGAACTGAACCTTTCCTCCCCTCTGCTACAGTCCCCAAGGGAATTTAATTATAAGTAAACTGCCCAACCTGGTTTCCCAGTATTAAGGAGGACTTGCCCTGTGTGCTGAAAACAACTATTCTCCTCAACACACTGCGGTTTCCCCTAACTAAGGAACTGAACCTTTCCTCCCCTCTGCTACAGTCCCCAAGGGAAGTTAATTATAAGTAAAATACGTACTTTAAACCAAAGTCTTGAGACAATTAGTGTGAGATATCCTAGGTTGTAAGTTTACTTTCACCAGCCAGGACAGCCGGCAGCCTTTACTATCTGCTCCCATACCTGTCACCCCTTCCCCCTTATTAGACTACAAGTATTTTTACTGTTCTTCCTCTTCAATCCTCTATAGCATACTTACTGCCCTGCACTCTTTTCTCGGTATATATTGCCTCTGCTATACAGCTTTTGTCCACTAGAGGGCAATAGTTTCCTTTAGACCACCATTCTGACTCCAATTTTAAGTAACTTACAGGCTCTTGGATTCTAATATTCTGGAAGAGCTAATATTCCCACTCTGTTCTTTCTTTCTTCTAATATTCTTCACTGCCAACCCTCTCTGCATATTCTGTTATCAAGGCATTGTGTCACCTTACCCTCTGCTGCTTTACGTACCTTTGCTTACTGCTCCTCTGATTGTTTTCTTAGGGTGAACTCCTCTGTGGCTCATCCCGCTCCGTTCGCCCTGCGGGCTCATTCCGCTCCCCTACTCTGCCCCCAAATTCCACCCGCCCCCAGTGGTCCTAAACTTATACTCTAACTGCCACACCCCTATGCATTAGGACCAACCTCTAACTCCTCCCCTTAAAGTGCTATTACCTCTATTATATTCTCACTTTACCCCTATCTCCTCCCCCTTAAAGAACCATCACTCATTTACCTTTATCCATTACCCTACAACTCTATCCACAAATATCCCTACATTTAACCACCTTAACCTAAACAAATGGCTCAAGGATCCTGTAAACCCTAGACTTTATTACTACTCTTAATTATACTTATCATTCCCTATCTACTTACTCTCTACGAACACCATAGATTCCTAGGACTGCATACCCACATCACACACACCTCTGTCCTTACCCCCAGCTCCACTCATAGTGTTAGCAACCTCCCCAGCTCAGCTAAGTACTCAGCAGCCATATTTCATAGACTCCATCACATCTCTCAATGTAACCCACTAGCTAGAAAAAATAAGAACCTAATTTTTAAACTTCTACAACTCATCCTAAAAGTTCATGTCCACTCCCTGTTAGATGGTGATATACACCCTAACCCAGGTCCTACCACTATCACAGCTACACAGCCTGATACACCAACAAATTCAATCACACAGACACTTACCAAGCCCCCCAACTCTCTCCTGATAGCTCATCTTAATATTCGTAGCATCAATAACAAAATAGCTCACCTGCATGCCCTTATTGATGTTTATTCCTTTGACATCCTCTGTCTGTCTGAAACATGGCTTAATCCATCAATACAAGACAGTGCAGTTCTACCCCCTGGCTATAATATCATAAGACGTGACCGTAACACTAAAAAAGGAGGTGGCGTAGCCATACTTTATAAGAATGGATTACAAGTTACCTTGTTAGACTCCAAACCTCCACTTTGCAACAATGCAGAAATTCTTCTAACTAAGATTCAGCTTAACAAAAGCAAAGCCATATATCTATCATGTGTCTATCTTCCCCCAGGCAATAACATCAACACATTAGAGGCTATTCTCAGCTGGCTCTCAAGTAACTACCCCCAAGAAACCATTATATTTGGAGATTTTAACATTAACTGGAACTCCTGTATATCTGAGCAGCCTTCTACTCATATCAACTTATATGGTTTTACCCAAACTATAACATCCCAAACCTGCACCAATAAAACTAACAACAAAACTAGTACCCTTGACTGGATGCTCACTAATAACCCCCAACTAAACTATAAAACAGGCACCCTCCCTGAGGATATAAGTGATCACTTGCTTACCTATTTAATCAGAACAAAAACTGTCATCCTAAACTCTACCATCTGTAGAACTATTCGCACTACCAAAAATTTTAACCCTGCTCACTTTCAAGCTGAACTAGTCACCTGTGACTGGTCACCCCTGAAATACCTCCCAATAGATAATGCCGTGAAATACTTTAACTCTAAATTTCTAACCATTTTAGACAGCCATGCCCCATTACGCAAAGTTAGAATTAGAACCAAACCGGCACCATGGCTCACCAAAACGACCAAACAAAAATCCTCCAAAGAAATAAACAATGGGCCAAATGGCTCAACAAAAGCTCCTCAGACCACCTGCAATTCAGACAGCTAAGAAATGAAACAAAAAAAGCCATATTAGCCGATAAAAGAAACTACTACTACCAACTATAAGAAACCAACCAAAATAATCCCCAAAAATTCTGGCGAGGTATCAATAACCTCCTACACCCTGGATGCTCAAGTACTCCCTCTGGCTCTGATCACAACAATCCCATCCAAATAGCTGACTCATTTAATACTTTTTTCACTGAAACCATACAATCCCTAGCCAACCAGCTATCCCCTAGCACCCCAGGCTCTGCCACAACCTTTACCAATAATTCTCATCAATTTCATTTTCAGCCAGTGCCCACTTCACTTATCTGTAACCTCATACAGAAACTTAAACCCACTACTCTCTCTGCTGATAAATTACCTGCAGAATACCTGCAAAAAGCTGCTAAAGTCATAGCCTACCCCATATCCATCCTCATTAACAGAACTATTTCTGAAGGATCTATTCCCCTAATCTGGAAAGTCTCCCACATAATTCCCCTGCATAAGGGCGGTAACTCCAAAGAGTTGTCCAATTATAGGCCCATTGTTATTCTATCTCCTTTGGCAAAAATAATGGAGAAATGTATACACATACAACTGTTAACCTACCTACTCGATCACAATTTATTAGCACCCTGTCAACATGGCTTTAGACCATTTCATAGCACCACCTCTGCTCTCTTATCCTTCACTAACCATATTAACAGTAATCGTAATATTGATACTCTATCCTCAGCTGTTTTTATTGACCTGTCCAAAGCATTTGACATGGTGAATCACCACCTCCTTATAGACACACTCAAAAACCTGTCATTGGACAACCATACTATACAGTGGTTCCAATCATACCTACATAACAGGCAACAGGCTGTACTATGGGAAAATAATCTTCCCACGTCCCAGTCACTCTAGGGGTCCCGCAAGGATCTATATTAGGCCCATTACTCTTCTCCATCTTTACAAATGACCTTCATTCTGTAATTCCTCAAGCTGACTGTATCCAATACGCTGACGACTCCACACTCATATGCGCTGCTGCTTCTCAATCAGAACTTCAGTCAGTAACCCAAATGACCTTTAGTACAGTTGAAAACTGGCTCCTACAAAGACGTCTTATCCTTAACCGCAAAAAAACAAAAATGCTACTATTTACCCCACCCAGAACCTCCCTCTTAACTTTACTATTACTTCAAATGATGGAACTATAATATCTCCTGAACCAACCACCAAACTACTCGGGTACTAATAGATAACAACTTGTCCTTTGAACCTCACATTAATAACACCATAAAAATAGTAAACAAGAAACTAGGTTCCCTCTATAGAATAAAACCCTTTCTTACACCTCCAGCCAGGGTTACTATTGCTCGTACCCACCTCATCTCTACCTTGCTCTATGCCTCCCCTATCTATACCAAAATATGTAGAAGTAATCTGAGTAAACTTACATCCTCCTACAACAATAGTGCCAGATTTGCAGCTGGGTCCTCCTATAGAACTCATCACTGTATCAATCTGAATCAGTTAGGATGGTTAGAGCTGCCAAATTTAATACTTTTCAATCAATTAATAGTAGCCCATAAGATCCTGTATTTACCTCAAAATACACCCATACTTACATCCCTAGTCATCCCCTATAATAACCTCAAGACCTTACGCTCAGCTAATAACCTACTTGTACAAATATCAAAATCCAACAACTTAGCTGGTGACACCTTGTTCTCCAGTACAGTAGGTAAAGCCTGGAACATCCTCCCAAGCCAGCTAACCTCAATATCCTCTGTCAGCTTATTTAAAAGCAAGCTTAAACCCTACCTCAAATCACACTGGCTATGCCCCTGTGTTAACCCAGACTAAGTACCTAACTATTAACTAGACTCCCACAATTCCTAGCCTTCCATGATCATGATCTTGTGTTGTCTCACTAATTTTTAGTGAGCTTAACCTTCCTTAGGATTTTTTCTCATGTAAATAAGTATATACTGTGGAATGATCAAACACCTTCATATAGTATCACAACCTATGTGTTAAATAACACTAGAAATACATCCTTGTTTGCTGTTCTTCTATACTCTTATCTATTGATCTCTAGTGTTTTTCTTTCTTAGGTTTTTGTGAGACCTTAGTATCTCTTATCATAAATTACTAGGTGCATCTAATTTTGTAATATGTTATAAAGATTTGTACTACATTTCTAATACAAATGTATTAGTCTTATTCATCTATTCTTAGATAATTTTTTTCTTTTTCCTACTGAAATATAAAATATATAATCTTAGGCTTGTACTATAATTGTTAAAACTTCTTATGTACCAAATTATACTGTTATTGTCTTTGTCTTGACCTTTTATGTTGTTGTAATTTGTGGAGCTTTTCTCCCCGGGCCTCCACTGAAAATGGACATATATCCAGCTGGACTAGCCCGGTCAACAAATGTAAAATAAAAATAAATAAAATAAAAATGTTGGTGTAAATGACATGAAACATACCTTATTGAACTACATGAAAAGACACATAATGGATCTCTTGGAATATGTGTCACAATCAGGTACGTGCTTTGCACTGAGCAGCATTCCACCTTCACCAAGGATGAAGCCACAGTACCAACATAAAATGACCAATTTTAATAATTGGCTTAGTTTCTGGTATCACTCCAGGGGGATCCAGTATCTGTCAGCATGGGAAGACATGGTTAACAGATCATGTTGCTTTGCCAAGGGCAGGAATCACCTGTCCCCCCTAGGCTTTCAAATACTGGTTAAAACGTTATTGACCCCCTTATAGCCTTTTTTAGGCAATGCCAAAATACAAAACTACCAACATAGTGAAAAAATCTCCAGGCAAGTTAAGGAGTTGCTGCTTAGTGCTAGGAGCCTAAACAAAAACTCTGCACCCTTCAAGCCCTCCTCACTTTGGAGAATGTAGACATCTGAGTTGTGACCAAGACTTGGTTTAAAGCTATAGAAAGTACTCTGGCAGTGCCCTCCACTTAGACCTCAACAGCACAGGCTGGTGCCAAAGGAGGAGGTGTCTCAATTTACGTTAGTGACAAATATACTTCCAGGTTGGTTAAACAGGCTTATATCATGGAGCAATATGCAAGTCATAGAAAAGTCCCTCACCATATCATGGTTTGCTACAGGTCACCATTTATTTATACATGGATGACTTTAACTACCTCTCTATAAATTGGGAAACTGACACAGCCTCAAACTCACGGGCACAATGCTTCCCAAATTTTATTAACACAAACACCTTGGAACAGATAGTGTATGCTCCAACCAGAACATCAGACATACTGGATATGGTACTCACCAACACGGGAGAGAGTTGCACCCCAGCCAACCCCCTGTGCCATGTTCTCATTACTGCCTTTGGATCACAAAGTTGTCTCTTTTGAAGTAAAAATCAACCAGGAAAACCCAGCTAAACCAGTAACAGCTATGAGCGGTTCTAAGGCAAATAACATCCTCTTTGTCAAAATTAAAGTCTCCTCCAACTCCAAAGATCACAGCTATCTATGCAGAATTATTCACAGAGTTTCTATGCAAACATGTGAATGGATGCATAGAGGCTGCCATACTTACCAGAAGTAAACCCAAAACAAACACTAAAAACAGACCACACAGGTGAAATCCTCCCTTAAACAGGGTATTTAATAAAAGAAAAAAAAAACTCATGGCCAGCAGTGTGCTGAACTGGTATTAAATGGTACCATCTTCACTGATCAGGATGACATAGCAATTCTACTGTCTGATAAATTCATCTCAAACCTCCCCCATACTCCCTCCAGTTGGTCTGTGTGAAATCCCCATCTACATATTTCTTCCAACTATTATCAGGGACCAAGTGCTGGCAGCACTCGCTAAAGCTAAGAACACTACTTCTGTGGGTCCCAACATCACCAGTTGCCTCCTGAACAGTCTAAAACACGACCTATCAGGACCACTTGAGGCACTCTTCAACTACATCCTAAAGCAGGCTACATTCCAGGTGAATGAAGGACCACAAAAGACATTCCTCTCCACAAGGGTAGACCATCAACTGACATAGGGAACTACAGACTTGTCAATCTAATAAGCCTAATATGCAAATCCATGGAACAAATTAGCACAGAAATGATAAAGAAGGACATTGGCAACCTACAGACACTGAATCCATCCCAATTTGCATTTTTTAAGGGAAGTTCATGCCTACTCATCCTGGTAAACTTGTTTGAGAGGGTCACCAAGGCAATGGTTGAGGTTAAAACAGTGCATACTGCTTATATTGACATGATTAAGGCATCCAACATAATAGCCCACTGAGGTATTTTTGACAAGCTGTCTGAGCTAGGTATAAATCCCTATAAACCTCACTGGATTGCTGGCTGGCTGGCTCACAGACACGGACCAAGAGGTCAGGATTAGTGAGACCACCTCCACTAAGAAACTGGCCACTAGCAGAGTACACCAGGACACTGTGCTGGACCTGCTCCTGTTTGACATCTACTTCTCAGAAGTTAAGGCTAACATTCAAGGCTTCTAGCTCACCAAGTTCACAGACAACTGTAAATTGGTAACTATTATAGATTCCCTGCAAGACACCAATATCTTAAAAGATGGTTTAACACAGATGAATGACTGATGCCAAAGCCATAGTCTAAAAATCAATGCCAAAAATGCATTATAATTCCATTTGGGAAACTGTCAAACCAAGTTAATTACTCTATTGATATAACACCCCTAAGAGGAGATCCAGTAGTAAGGGATCTGGGAATATATGTAGACAGCAATCTGGACTTTGACTAACATGTAGCTAAGATAGTGAGAAAATCGTTTTATGTTGCCCAACATATAGGTAAGAGTATGGCATCCGGGTCCAAGGAAGCTATAGTATCAGTCTGCTCAGCCCTTATCAGACCTATCATTGAATACAATGCCCCCTTTGGTTCACAGGTTGGTACTAGGCTATTGGCCCTAGGGCCTATACAAGAATAGCCATAACAATTCCCTGGATATTTCTTCCCACAATATTTACTTTCCCGATGCATGGTATCTAACCATACACTTGGAACAGTTGAAACGTTCAAAAGGTTTTTTTACCAGGAAAATTCAGGACATGAATACCCAGCTCTACACTGATTGTCTAAAAGCTCTGTCTCTGTATTCAGTCGACGTGTATAAACAACGGCCAGTAATGATAAATCAGGTGGAATTCCAAGTCGTCCAAGAGTAAAATAACAGAAACACCAGAAACAAAGCAGGATACAATAACTCAGCTTTAATGAAACACTTTAAAACACTAAAACACTTTAAAATGCTTTAAAGTGTTTCATTAAAGCTGAGTTATTGTATCCTGCCTTAGTTATGGTATTTCTGCTGTTTTACTCTGTATTCAGTCTACTACAGGCTGGTGAGAGGGGAATTTTGCCTGGCTTACAGGGTGTCTTCTGACCCAGCCCTGATGGATCTGTTGCACATGTCAAAACAAACTGCACCAGAAACACTAGATCCAGGAATCTGAACTTCACTTATGACATAAACAGAACATGCTGGAGAGACAGATGTATCCCAAAAAATCCTCAAAGTATGGAAAATGCTCCCCAGCCATGTAAAACAGAGCTCACCCTATTCAAAAGAAACCTTAACAACTGGATGGGAAATCATATATTTACTCCCAGTCTGCCCCCTATGCCCCCTATGGACAGATGCCGACCATCAGTAAGAGAACTATTATCCTAACACCCCCCCTACAAATCTTTTAGTTACGTCTCTCTTAACACGCCTCCTTCTCCCCTTACAGATGCCAATGATACCCTGGATCTAAATGGATTTGGGGTGTGTGACTAGGTTTTGTAAGGGTTCTAGTGGTAGTTATCCTAATAACAATCTATGAACAGTCAGAATGATGTTAACCTGACACTTTTATAAATGCCAGAAATACTAGTACGAAGCTTGGTTATGGACAATTTTGCAGTCCTGAATGCAGTTCCGCATTTAATGGAAGCTATATTAAAAAACATTGAAAATACTACAGTTAAATACAATAACACTCTTAAAAAACAATTCTTCAAAGGACTGAAGCCAGAAAGAAGTCAGAACTGCCAGTTTTTATAAACAGCCAGGGAAATAATAGTCTTTATTCTGCTGCAGCATAATCAGAAAGGGCACAAATCGGTGCTGAGTAACACAAAATCACTACAAGACATTTGAGGGGACCATAGTTTTAGTAGAAAGATTTATTTATTATAATAATTATTATTATTATATATTTACTTTTGTTAAGTGGATAGTCAATTGTATTACCCAATATGAAGAGTAACATTTTTTAGCATTAAAAGCAAAAAATATATTTTAATTTTAATGAGTCCTAAGAGGACTATACCCAAACTATAAATAACAAAATACTCTAGAGACAGAATGCAGTTGTTCCAAAATTTTCAAGAAACTCCTCTTTTGGCAGTCGCATCCTGAGGAAAAAAAAATGAAAAATGCATTTCCTGAGTTTCAGGGAGACCTATCAGCTTGTACAGACCATGGTTCACAAGAAAGGGCTGGAAATGGGACAGGTGGAATAATTATGGAGACTTCAGCCTCAAGGTGGTAAGGGAGAAGTATTTTTCTACCAAGTCCAAAGCATTAAATGACTTTTAAGGCATTAAGAAGCAGTGCTATGACTTGTGGCACCTGTTCTGGACTGAATAAATCATGTAGGAATGAACCTGAGGCATTTAGAAAATCACTTAATTCTGTGGAGTTTATACAAAGTATTCACCTTTTTTTGAAGCAGGAGATCCCAAACCCACATGCTTCCAGCATGCAAAAATGGCATTGTAGGACAGGGTCAGGCAGGGGTTGACCAAGATTTCCCCATCCTTTTATCCAAAAATGTGACTGAAGCAGAGCTAGGCAGAAAACAAACGAGCAAAAGGTCAGATCATAATGGACTTCAAAAGCCTGAGTCTCTCTCCACAGAAGAGATGAACTACACGAGAGCTAGAGGGGAAATAACACTCATTATCATGTCCTTATGAATGTTGGAAACAGGAAAAGAGATATATGGATCCTCAGAATCTCCATACTGAGAGGTATGGAGACCTCAACCATGGTATAAGGTGATAAGTAGGTGACAGCATGTATCAAGGATGGGGTTATGGGGCACCAACATTCAAAGCCATGCATGCATGCTGGAGATGGTACTAGCTTATAAGAGGCCTGTGTGTGGCCTGACACTACTATGAAGTTGTGCTTCCTAAAGATGCACTCCAACATTCATAAGGGCAAGTCCTACCAAATGTCCAACAATGATTATACATCTAATGTCTAGGGTGCCCCACTGAGCCACAATGGTATGGAAAGACCCAACACATTATCCACAGCTTTCCTCGGCTTTCACTGGAGAGTATCATTTGATTTTTGGGAATGCCAGGAGTGTAGATTCACTTCACTGAGAGGATTGGAGTCAGTTAATAGCTTATATAACTTCACTATAAGTGTCTATGTATGATACACTTGAATATGGGATAATCAATGAAGACACACAGGGATGTACTCTGCAAACTGGTTACCACTGATGTATCCTCCGTGCTTCTCTTATTGTTGCTGATGAAAGGTGTAAATCAGCCCCTCCCGCATTAGTCAAGGCAAAGCTTGTGATATTCTTTTTAATTTTTATTCATTTAACTGGCTAAGTCCACTGGACATAAGTGTCCCTTATCGAGGGCATCCAAAGAGGACTATTTGATCAAATGACTTGTTCATAGCCACACAGCAGGCAAATGGTAGGTAAAAGAATCAAACCCTTGACTACAGGAAACAGCTCATTAACAGCTCAGTGCCTTAATCCTTTGCACTAATTGAACTTCTCAAAGAGCAGTAGGCTGCCTTGTGGGTAGAATTAGCAGGAGAATTGGCCTGTTCACCTCTGTAGTACTACTAGATCTGTCAAAGGCCTTTGACATGGTATCACATGAAAAACTTCTTCAGCAACTCTCTTTGCTAGGCTGTTCAGTACCCCCCCCCCCAACAATGGCTTAACAGTTGCCTTACTTACAGGCAACAATGTGTAAAATGGCAAGGTTGTCTATCACAATAGGTACATCACAATTCTCAGAGGTACAGGCAAGCATAGGAGGACTATGGCTGACCAAGTTCGCAGACGACTGCAAACTAGGGGTCATAATTGATTCTCCGGATGATACAGACACCCTCCAGAAGGGTCTCACTGAGACAGATACCTGGTGTCAAAATCATGGCCTCAAGCTAAATGCCAAAAAGTGCATAGTCATCCACTTTGGAAAAAATAAAGTACCTGTGAGCTACCACATAGGTGGTAGTCCCCTAAATACAGAAAATGTAATAAGGGATCTGGGGACCCAAGTAGATAGTAATCTCTCCTTTGATAATCATATTGTCAAGGTGGTTAGAAAATCCTTCTATGTGGCCCACCGAATCATGAAAGGGTTTGCATCTAGAGCAAAAGATGTTATTGTGCCTCTCTGCTCACTCATTAGACCTATCAAAGACTACAGCTCCCCATTTAGGATGTACCTTAACAACTGGAAAGACCACAAAGGTACCTCACCAAGAGGATTACTGGCCTCAAATAGATGCCCTGAGGTGATCTCTGCCTGACATACAAGGCCATGTCCAACCCAGAATTGATGGACATGCTCCACCTAAAAAATAACAAATCCCGGAGAGCCACACGCTCTAGAGATATAAACCTCACCACAACGACAAAAAGGACATGCAGAAGGGATAGATTCCTGTCACAGAGACTCCCCATGCTTTGGAACAGGATTCC
Source organism: Protopterus annectens (assembly GCF_019279795.1). NCBI lineage: Eukaryota > Metazoa > Chordata > Ceratodontiformes > Protopteridae > Protopterus > Protopterus annectens. The sequence goes on from NC_056733.1 coordinate 774,944,379, forward strand.
AATATACATCAGGCAGAGCCCCTCACTAACACTCTTCAAGAGAAACCTTGACGGGTGGTTGGGAAACAGAAAATTTACCCTGGGGATCACTGCAGTGGCTCTGCTGGACAGTGGCGCAGAGAACTAATGGCTCTGTTGGACAGAGGCACAGGGAACTAATCTAAGTGGGTGGCGAAAGCCAACACATTCTTGCTAGGCTTATAAATGCCCTTGGGCAGATAGCCTAGTACTTACCTATGAACCTAATACCAGTCTAACAAAACTGGCGTCCCACAAGAGTCCATTCTTGGACCACCCTGTTCAATATTTTCATTAATAATCTGCACACTGCCTCCCCAAAATGCACAATAATCCAATATGCAGATGACTCCACTGTCATTTCCTCATCTAACAATATACCAGACCTTTTTCACCTCAATTGAATTATGGCTAAATAATGCACAATTATTCCTAAACCCCAACAAGACTAAACTTTTACTTTTCACTCCTAAAACATTCTCTTCTGAATTTAAAATCTACTCCCAAAACAACACAGAGATTAAAGCTGTAACAAATGCTAGGCTGTTAGGTGTCATCATACACAAGAAACACACATTTGATCTATACATACCTAATGTTATTAAAAAAACTCATTTCAAACTTGGGACACTCTACAGACACAAAAACTTCAATGAACCTAACACCAAAACACTAGCCAACAACTATTTGATCCCCTCTCTGTTATATGATACTCTCATTTTCGCCAATCTGCACTTGACTCTCAAAACTAACCTTCAGCCCTGTTATAACAAAATCACTAAATTTGCGACAGGGTCATTGTACCGCTCCCAATACTGCAGTGCTCTCAGAGGTAAACTGGCTTGAATTCCCCCACCATCTTGACTGTTTACAACTGTCACTCACACAAAAACTAATACACAAACCAGATAGCTGTCCTGCCTTAAAATCTATTTTGCATACCTACATTTCAACCAGAACTCTCCGTTCTACAGACAAACAACTAGTTAACGTACACAAACCTAATAAAAGAGCCGGCCAGTGTCTCTACTCCTATGCTATAGCTAAGCTATGGAACACTTTACCAACAATATCACCAGTATAGATAATTCCAAGAAATTCAAGCTTACACTTAAAAACTACCTTCTCAACTGACAGATCTGTCTGTGCTCTATAACCATCATATAACCCTCTATTTCCCCCTCTTAACTACTTCCTCTTTTAACTTCTTCCTATCAGTCTCTCTCCTAAATGTTATTTTCCCTCATCTACCTATCTTCCATTTATTTATCCTCTCACATCCATCTTTTCTCCTAAATTCTCTCTCCATCCCTCTTTAGCTCCTACTAATTTTTCATTCTTACCCCACACTCAGTCATTTTTTCCTCCATCTATCTCCTACTCATTTCTAACATAACGCATGCCTTAAACTTTCTTACAACTCGTCCCTACTTTTACATCTAACCCTCCACCTTCCTTCAACACAAAAAATATACCATCGAATCTTTATTGTATTACTTTTCTAACTTACTGTTTTCATTCTTAAAATATATTTCTAATTAGTATTTTAAACTGATCTCAGTTACTATTGTAATTACTTTCTCTACCACTATAGCATCTCATGTAAAACTCCACTCAAATAACATAGGCATTTCTATACATGTTTTTGCTTTGTTTATTTATTTTGTTAAACTTTTCTAAATAACATTGTTGGAGCTTTTCTTCCTGGGCCTCCGCTAAAAATGTTTCCTGATGGACTTTCCCGGTTACCAAATGTCAATAAATAAATAAAATAATAGGCACAGTTTCTAAGTGATGTGTGACCTGTGAACAGTTTACCATTCCCAGTCAAGTCTGGCAGTGACCTAGGACCAGGCGAAAGACCCTTCTGTTGCTTATCTGTGCTGTGCACCTTCTGCAACCTCCATTTGTAAAGAATAACGTTGAGATTTGTAGGCATGCAGCACTAAACAGCAAGTAGTCAGTAATGTAATGTGGCCCACAGACAATCAGACATAAAATAGGGTTACCATAGTGCTGACATATCAAGGAACTGCATAGTAAAATAGAGTTGTTGTGTGTTACAAAGAAGAGCAGCATTAGGCGGGTCCACTGAATAAGTTGTGCCACAGAAGGGAAAGTAGCCAATGTGGCAGCTGACATCATCACCACGGCATGCAAGCACATTACACTTCATGTGTGCTCACATGTGCAATGAAACGCTACATAACCACTACTTACAGTCACACAGGTCAGTGAGGGTTAGCACAGCCAAGTGCCAGCTCATTCATTATATAAATGGGAAGGAATGAGAGAGATAGGTAAGTTGGAATGATGGAGATAGTAAATAATGGAGGTATACAACGTAACCATAAAGTATGACAGATTAAGGGTAGAAGGGAATTTTTTTCTGTAAAAAGTTCCATTTTCAATATCTAAAGAAGGAGAGATGGAGAAGGTAGTAAGAAATGGTTGCAGAAGGGACAGAGGGAGATGGGCAGATAGCAGAAGCAGACAAACATAAAATGCAGACACAGATAGAAGGGTTGGGTATACCCACAGAAATAGGAGACAGTAGTGGATGAAGACAGACAGAGGGTGGACAGGAGGTGATGGAGAAAAGTGGACAATGAACAAGGCGTAGGGAATGACCCATTAGGAAGGGGAGTTCCTGGATGGGGATAGGGCAGGAGCATGAAGAGATGTCAGGCCAGCCAAAAGGGCAGCATTCAGCCTCCCTGGCTGAAGCCATAGCCTGGCTGAGCCAATGGTGGTGAGATAGTTGACACTCACTAGTTGCATGAGTCAACAAGCCATACCCAGAGGTGCTCTATGGTGCTGATGCAAGTATCTAGCTATTGGCAACATCAGTAGATACCAGCCTCTGCAAATGACACTGGGAGATGACTGGAGATCCTTCTGTGCTACTGTCAGAAGAGAAATATATATGTTCCCTTATTGATAAGTGGCCGCTGAGGTCACCAGTGTTCTCTCTAGGTCACTTTCAGCAGGGTGACCTCCATCGTTTTGCTGGAAGGCAGACTGGGCAATCATTAGTGACCTAGTACCAGAGGCATTGCCTAGTGCATGCTAAGGTGACTACTGCCTCTCTACGACATCTACCAAACTGGACATGGGGTTATAGGTTCCTAGGTAGGTACTAGGCTATTGGCCCTAGGGCCTATATAAGCCTAGCCAAAAATGTACCCTGGCTTTTGTCACCCAAGAAAATTATTTTCCTTTGCCCCTGTCGAGCAGAGCCACAAAAGTGATCCCTGGGGTGAATTTCCTATTTCCCATCCAATCATCAAGATTTTTCTTGAAGAGTGCTAATGAGGAGCTCTGTTTGACATATATAGGTAGTTTGTTCCAGAGTATGGGAAGTCTCTGGGACAGGAATCTATCCCTCCAGCATGTTCTGCTTATTGTGGTGACAAGGTTTAGGTCCCTAGAGCGTGTAGCTCGGAGGGATTGGGATTTCTTTAAGTGGAGCATGTCCAACAGCTCTGGGTTTGACATAGCTTTGTATGTTAGGCAGAGATCGCTTCTGAGTAGGCGATATGCAAAGGAGTAAAGCTGGAGTTTTTTGAGAGGGTCTGCGTAGGGCATCTGTTTGAGGCCAGTAATCCTCTTTGTGAGGTATTTCTGTGACCTTTCCAGTTGTTGTAGATGTCTTGTGAGGTACATACCAAAAGGGGTGTTGTACTCTATAATGGGTCTAATGAGTGATGAGTAGAGGGGAACAATGACCTCTTTTTTTCTGGATGAGAAACCTTTTGTGATGAGGTGAGCCACATAGAAGGATTTCCTGACCACTGTGGTGATATAATTATCAAAGGAGAGGCTACTATTCACCTATGTCCCAAGGTCTCATCACATTTTTAGCATTAAGTAGACTACCAGCTATGTGGTAGTTCATGGGTACTGAGTTTTTACCAAAGGGGATGACAATACACTTTTTGGCTCTGAGCTTCAGGCCTTGGCTTTGACACAAGGCATCTGTCTCAGTGAGGCACTTTTGTAGTATGTCCACATTGTTAGGAGTTTCAATTATGGCTCCTAGTTTGCAGTCATCTGCAGACTTTGTTAGCCAAAGACCTTCTGTGTTAGCATGTACTTCAGAGAAGTAGATACCAAACAGGAGAGGACCCAGGACTGAACCCTGTGGTACTCCACTTGTCTGAAGTCGGATTTGGAGTCCGCTACATTCACAATGTGGGTTCTGTCCGTGAGCCAGTTGGCAACCCATCTTGTGACATAAGGATTTATACCTATTTTAGTGAGCTTATCTATAATTCCAAAGTGGGGGATGGTGTCGAAAGCCTTGTCGAAATCTAGATAAGCTGTGTGAACCACTTTACCCTCATCTATGGCTTTGGTGACTGCTTCAAAGAAGTCAGTCAGGTTTAGGAGACATGATCTGCCTTTTACAAATCTGAACTGGGTGGGGTCTAGAGTTTGGAGATTACCAATGTCTTTGTTTATAAGTTCCATGATGATACGTTCCATGGCCTTGCAGACCAGGCTTGTCAGACTAATGGGGTGGTAGTTCCCTGGGTCCGTCGTGGCTCCCCCTTTGTGGAGTGGGATATCATCGCGGTGCGCCATTCAGTGGGCACAAAGCCTGAGGTGAGGCTATGACTGAACATGGTACTTAGGTAGGGTGCCAGTTCATTCTGTAGTTCATGTAGACCGCAGCCTGGGATATTGTCAGGTCCCATGGATGCTGTGTTCTTGGCTTTGGAGAGTGTGTTTTTTACCTGTGCAGCCGTGATTACAGGAACTTTGCATTCTTCCGGTATAGAGATGGGCCCTCTAGGGGGTGAGAGGGGGATAAAGTTAGCACTGAACCTATCTGTCAGGATGTTGGCAATATCAGTTGGTTCTGTACATTTAGTACCATTGTGCTGCAACTTTGAGTGTTGCCATTGAGATTGTTGACATAGCTATAGAATGTTTTGTGGTTGTCTTTAGAGTCAGTGGCAATTTTGTTTTCGTAACTAGCTTTGGAGGATTTTATGAGGGATCTCAGCTTTAAACTGAGGTTGACCAGGGAGTTCCTCCAATCATGGGATTTTACTCTTTTTTGCAACAGTTTCTTTCTTCTGTTTTAGAGTTTGTTTATGGCAGAGGACCACCAGATTGGCTTCTTTTTTTTGTTGGATAGCATCTTGGTTCTATTAGGGATAGCATGATCCATGCACTCGTGTAAGTGCTTATAAAGTGCATTTGTGTAGGATTCGGCAGTCATACCTCTATTGTCCATCTGCATGGGTGTCATGAAGTTTGCCACCTCTGTCTTAAGTGTGAAGTTGGCTTTGGAGAAGTTTTTTATGGTGGTTTCCCTAATTGGGGGTGGGGGTGGGATGTGGATGTCTAGGGTGATTAGCTTGTGGCTGGATCTGACCAACGAGGAATTGACCTCTGGTGTGGAACACCGGTTGCACATGTTGGTAATGTCCAGGTCTAGGATATTGCTGCCCCTGGTTGGGGTGTGAATCAGTTGATCCAAGGCGTTGGAATTTATGAATTCCAGAAAATGTTGAGCAAAAGAGTTGGTACATGGGTAGTTTTCCCAGTTAATGGTGGGGTAGTTGAAATCGCCCATTATTAGGATGTTGAGTTGTACCCTAATGCTTTCCAGTGCATCAAGCAATGAGGAGTGGGAATCCTGGGGCATGGTGGAGGATCTGTAGCAAGCTACAATTTGGACTGCGGTCTTGCCATTAGTTAGTTGCACTTGGATAATCTCGGATGCATTATGCTGTGCAACTAGCCTGGAGGTGTGGATATCCTTAATGAATATGGACATGCCTCCACCTTTAGTGCTTCATTCCGGGTTAGGTGGCCAAAAGGTGTGGTATGAATTATAACCTGGTATTGCAGGGGTGCTCTCTGGAGCTTTGAACCAGGTTCTCTGTCACTGCACAGATGTCGATGTTCTCCATTTTAAGGAGTGCCTCGAGTGAGTGCATTTTGAGGTTTAGACTTCTAGCATTGAGTAGCATTACCCTTAGATTTTGCTTGCCTGTACCTGTTATGGTGGTGAATTTGTCATTTGAACCTTGCCTAGGATAGGACTCATCATCATCATCCACAGCTCCAAGAAATATCAGGCCTTACCTACAACACACAACTGTTGCACTATTATATGTGGCCTGGTCCCCACTTGTATGTTAAGTTTGTAAAATGCCCTGTGTGTTCAACTTATATGTGCACCTACTATCTAAATAGCTCTGTGAGAAGTCTGCCTACATGAACCACTGGTGCAGTTTGAGCATGTGACATGCAAATCATTGGAATTGCTTCAGTTGTGCAGTGATACAAATATTTAATGCCTAGGTATTAAACTCCACCTGGCAGTTCAAGGAATGGAAGCACATCTCGTTGATGTATTTCAGTCCCTGTGGACCAGGTGGTGGCTTCATGGTAATGTAAATGCCATCTATGGCTATCACAACCTCAGGGAAATTGGCTATGTTTAAATGGCTGGATAGTTGTTGTTCCATCCTCTGAAGTTATGGGAAACTAGATATGCTTTTCCACATGCTGAAAAATGATGCTGCAGAACTGAGGGTAGGATATGCATAACTGATGTTTTTGATATTCCTAACATGTTCCTCATACGTCACTGGAAGCATTTGTATAGCTAAAACAGTTAATGCTACACAGCTTTGTGTCCACTGAGATGGGCAATCAACACATCCCCTTGATTCTGCTTGTGGGCAACACAGTTTGACTTGGTAACATAAGGTCTCCCATGTCCAGATGGTAGCAGTCCTCTGTCTGCTGATCAGTGAGGTGAATGCTTGCAAAGTGCTGATGGTACCTTCTGCAGCAGCATGGATGGTTCTGGTGTTCAATATTGTGGGAGGTGGCTTTGGCAGTAACCACTAACACATGCTGTTCTGCAGTAGCTGCCCCTCCTTGCATCTCCATTTTCCTGTACACTAAACATCCTCAGTGTTCATAATACATTTACAATGTGGCACATTGCACCTGTCCTATACATTTCTTAATCACTATATCATGTCTGATGCCATCGTTTAGATAACCCATGTGCATCATTTTCATGTGATTTCTCATTTCCATATCATTATGCAGGCACTTGCATGTACTACATACTGTACCACTTTTCTGCTTGTGTGACCACTATATGTGTCTCTGAATCACCCTCACCATGCATGCTGCCAATACCTGTACTAACTGGTGCTGCTCATTGTGCTAAATATCTTTAAATCCCAGTATGAGCAGATTCTTTCTACATGCACTGGAGGTAGCCAGATTGGAGGATTCACACTTGTGGCAATGTTTTACTCTGTATTCAATCCACAGGACGTACACACAGTGCTAGTGGAAGTGTTGCCTTGTAATCTGGTTACTGTAAGTAAACTATAAAGGTTTTCATTTTTTGGCATTGAATGTGGAAACTTTCCTAAGAGTAATGTTGGGAGTTGGAAAGAGTACAGGCTAGATGCATCCTGCAAGTCTGGTTTGTGATGACAGAGTATACACTGGCCAGAGAAGTACGCATCCTTGAATGTATGAGCCAAAGAAAATTCTGAATTGCCTAAGCTGGGGATATGACAAGAAGAAACCAAACAAGACTGCCTGCAGAAGATCTCCAAAGTCACATTTTTCTGTCATGTATGAATGAAGCCTCATCCTATGCATTCTGCTCTCTCAACTTTTCCACAACTTTGTTTCTTTAGGTTTTACTATTGTATGAAGTGCATTTCTTTGAAATGTACAATTAAAGTTATACAGAAACTGATGAATGTCTTTTTGGGGCCATTTTGTCAAAATATGCTACAAGATCTAAGAATATAGTTTTCCCATTTCACCATCCAGGTGTTTACACTAACTTGATGTAGGCTAACCACCTGAACACAGAACAAATAAGATATTTACTAATGAACACACTCCAGTTCTGACAGTGTTACAGCAGGGACTCGTGACATTTAAATAAGAATGTGTGTGTGTGTGTGTGTGTGTGTGGGGGGCCACAAATGTGGAAGTCTGAAAAACTATAATCAGTGTTATTTTTTGTTACCGTATTTCACTTTACAAGAATTTCAGTGAAATCTACATTCATTCCATCAGCATAGTTCAAACTGCCTTCAGAAATTGTCATCACTCAAATTACAAGATTCTCAGCTGTAGCTGCTATTTGACCTGACACTTACAGCAACCATCTGCCAGCTTTTGCTGCCTGGTGCCAGAGCAAAATCCAGGGCACACCATTAATCCACCTGTTAACTTCCAGAAATTTTGCTACAGATTTCTTTTAATTGGCTTTGATAAGCAATGACTGCTGTATCAGAGTTTTTCAAACCTGGATTCTGTAACCAAAAACAAGAAACAAAATGCATAATCAATGCAAGCAAAACAAACAAAAAAAAAAGATACTTTTTTTTATGCATCAGCCTGTTACTCTGCCAAGCCACACCCTTGCAGATGAACCCATATCACTAAGTGTCTCTCAACTGTTGTACTAGAAATCAGCCCCCACTTCAATGCCACTGTTTTGAAATCTGCAATGGCCACTACCAAAATGCTGCCTCTTAAAAGTTTGCAAATAGCCACTTCCTTTACAGGTCTTCAAGCCCGTAAACTACATTTAATATGGAAACTACTCACATGATAGAAATATTGTTCTTTCGCACATGACAATCTGTTTACTCAGTTTCTTAAAAAAAAGCTGTGCCACGAATCTATAAGCCTAATGCTTGCCAGCATAATTAACCACTCTGTCAGTGCAGGATAAATTCCTCACAAGTTTAGGAGAGCAGCCATTGTACTTACTACTTCACAATGATAGTCCATTCTCTGACATCACAAACTTCCATCAAATTGCTGCATAGTGCCACATTTCAAAACTGCTGGAGAAATGCACTCATTCACAATCTGAGCTTCAAATGTTCACTTATACTGTCAGCACGGGTTCTGGCAAGGCCGTGGCACTGAACTGTCCCTCCTAACAGCATGTATGTGTCACTACCTCAGCCAGATAAATAATCAGTGAAATGCACCCTGACCTATCAAAAGCCTTTGGCACCATTAGCCACAATAGCATTCTTGTATCACTTTGCTAGCACAGGCCTCTCCCAACCATCAAGGCAACAATTTACAAGTTAACAAATCTCTATCCAGTCCTTTGGGCATTGCACAAGATTCCATGATTGGCACCATATCTTTCAACTGTCCAGATTGTCACAGAATATCCAAATTTTGCCTCATATTTTTGGTCTGTCCCTCATATTTTTTTCTGACAAATGATTGAGGATTAAAGTCAGAAAATAATGACAGACTGAGTTTCAGACTTCATACCCTTCAGAAAATTTATGCTCATGCAAAATTGTTAATCTATCAACTTGTTTAAGAGTGATATTTAAAATTTGTCCCCATTTTTGGACCTTTGTGCCTCCTCCCCATTATTTATGGCCTTGTCCAGATTTCTTGCTCTAAGAGGTTCAGAGGTATGCTTTGCACCTTATTCTGTTCTGTCTTTGTAAATACTACATGGGAGCACTGTATTATGTCTCACACAGGATGCATATGAAGCTCCACCCTGCCCCTTAGTAGCTACGACTAAAGCATAGATACAGAACAACTTTAGTGCCATTTAAGTATAGTTAAAAATGATAAGACTGCAGCTAAACATACAAAAACACAATATATGCTGTAGGGCTCTGACCTAACAATACCCATTAATGGTCCTCTTCTACAACTCTTGCACTGAAGTCAACTGAACTAAAATTCTGGACTTGATGACCAATAAGAAATTAAGTTTGATGTACCCCTCAACTGTACAGATTTTTGCAAAATGCCCAGATTTTGGCCTCATATTTTTGGTCCATTTCTCCTATAATTGTGGTTTTCTGCAAATCAGTGGCAAATTATTGAGGGTTGAAGTCAGAAAACAATGACAGGCATTTGAATTTCAGACTTCATACCTTTCAAAAAAATTGATGCTCATGTAAAACCTGTTATTCTCTCAATTTTCTAAGTTTGTAAGAGCAATATTTAAAAAAGAATCCGTACATATGGCCCTTTGTCCCCTCATAATTAATAGGTTTGTCCAGATTTCTTGCTCTTAGAGGTTGAGAGGTATGTTTGATATGCATATGAAAACTGCAATTGGCAAGAATTCAATATGTTATAGATTCATAAATATTCCAAGGCCACTGAGATTGATGACCATTTGCACCTTACCAATAATGTCCCTTAGGCTGCACCTTCCTTCTACAGGAGGACCATACCAGTCAATCCCTAAGCAAATTTGTGGCTACCCATCCAGTCATCTAGTTTATTTCTAACGAAAGACAGTGAGTTGCATTGTTTAACATGCAGAGAAGGTTTATTCCAGAGGTCTGCGATGTGCTCAGTTATAAACTGTCCCTCCACCATGTTTTATTTATTTGTTGGTGAAAATTTATGTCCCTGTTTCTGCTATTGGTGGATATTTTGGACTTGCAGAAGTCCAGAACAATCGGGTCTCTAATTGTGTGGTAAGTGAGACAGAGATCTCCTCTCAAACGTTTATACAATATTGAATAACAAGATAAAAACTCTAGCCTCTCCTGATGGTTCAGACTTTATGACTGCCATCTTTTTTAGTTAGGAACCTTTGGGGTCTTTATAATTGCTTAATATTTTAGCGAGATAGATTCCAAAGAGGGGCATTGTGCTTAGTAACTGGCCTGATCAATGCTGAGTATAAGGGAGTGATTACCCCTTTAGACCTTGATAATATTCCTTTGGCAATAAGCTGGGCTAAATAAAAAGATTTCCTAGAAATGTTGTCATATGAACTTAGGTTTCTGACTACATTTTCATTTTGTAGTGATGATGTTGTCTACACAGAGATTTATATAAACATGAGCAGTTTACATGCTTCTTTAAAAAAAAGAGTAATTTCTTGTCTATAGCCTCTTATGTGGCTCATATTTACTTATGGTCCTTCATTCTATTTCACTTACATGATGAACAATATTTAAAAAAGAATCCGTGCATATGGCCCTTTGCCCCCTCATAACCAAACATATAACAAAATCACCATTTCATAGCTGTTTCACTTAGTTCTCACCATTGCAATGCTTTCCTCTTAACTGGCTTGAACGTCAGGAGCACCCAGTTTAGATTCAAATGAAGCTTGTGTACACATTACCGCATTCATTTAACTATCTTGCACTGGGCCATGCTGTTTTAACTATCTTCATATGCACTCCCCTTTAAGTGCACATTTTTCATTTACTTGGTCTCTACTTTTTTCTGCTGATTTCCGTTTTTCACATCTATAAAGCCGAAAGATACAACAACAGCTATCTAGTCCTATATACAACTTGTCCATCTCATTCTCCACTATGTTCTCATGTATTCCTTCATCCACTATACTCTATAAATCGCCTAGAAATCCTCAGCTACTTTTTGTATCATACTTGGATATTTGGTGTATTACCATGACACCACCACAGCAATGTAATCCCTGCCTTACATCCGCTGCATCCCGCTTTGTCTACAATGGTACTAAATGTCTTTTTGATAATAACCATTCAGTTACTTATGCATACATACTTATAAGCCACAGCCTACTGTATATTTCTATTTTTCTGCTATTTGTGCATTGAATATATTCCAGTCATTTTCATTAACTTGCTTTCTACATAATAGTTAAGTTCCCTGCCCAGCAAGCAATAATGCCCGACAGATTGTATGTTATTTTGGAAATAACTGATGCGCAAGGTTGTTCTGAGGCCAGACACTGCAGATGGATGGCCTCTATACCCAGGAAAGGTACTATTTCCACAATAATGCACACCCTGGAGGGCACTATGGCACTTAGAGAATGGGTCATCTGTTAAATTGGTTTGAATTTTTTTTATATTTTTGATGTAAAATAGTTCCTCTGCTTGAGGTTCAAAACAATGTAGTATATGTAATTGTTGTTACCTAAGAATTTGTCTATATACACATACACACACACACACACACACACACACACACACACACACACACACACACACACACACACACACACACACACACACATTCAGTAGCACCGACAGATCCACAGATTAGAAACACACATACATTCAGAAAGAGATAGACTTACACACACAAATACACATGGATATAAGCAGAACTACACAGACAGATGCACCCTGCACTTATTATCCATTTTGATGAGTGAAAACATCCAGAGATGTCACCCTAACAAATGAATGACATAAAAAAAATGCAAGGTGTTGCAACTCCCCACCCCTTCACTGTGTCTGATTTTGCTGCACAGTGTTGCTCCATCCATTGTCTGGCACATCACAGTGAATTAAAGTCAGTCAATAATGCTAAAAAAAATCAAAGTTTCAGAATTCTTATTTTTTTAACCGATCTGTGGTAAAGGACTACCTGTTGCAGTCAGCACTCTCTCCCAATCAAACACACAAAAGCACACACTTAACACACAGATACAAACACTCTCATATACTTTTATTCTTTATTTAATTTACTTTATCATTTTAATTTTTCAGTCTCTAAACAGCAAAGCGCTGCTTAGAGATCGTAAAAAATGGCGTCCATTTGCTTTTTAACTCTGTGAGCTTCATGGCAGTGAAATATGCTATACTGTTATGAAGAAGTGGACTTGTTTTTCAGCATTAGTACCTGCACATTAACACCCTGCTGGAGAACATTTAGTGTCCAGTCGTGGTGATGATGTACAGGTTGCCCATTTTCTAAGCAAAAAGCCTGATCTTCTTCTTTCGGCTTTTTCCCGGTTAGGGGTCGCCACAGCAGATCACCTGTCCGCTCATGATTGGCAGTGGAGTTTTACAGTGTCGAGTTGCCAGCCCGGCGCCCAACCTTCCACAGAAGGCACATGCACCCACTCACACCTAGGGCCAATTTAGAGTATCCAATCCACCTACAGCATGTCTTTGGGAAGTGGGAGGAAACCCGGAGGAAACCCACGCAACCACAGGGAGGACATGCAGACTCCACACAGAAGGCACCCCAGCCGAGGATCGAATCGGAGAACCTCTTGCTGTGAGGCGACAATGCTATACACTGCACCACCGTGGCCGCCCTCCTCTCCCTAAAACTCTGATCCTAATCTGAAAACCTATCCATAATCCTAAAGCTCCATCCCGGACACTAACCATAAACAAACGTGATCCTAAACCCCACTGCCTAACACTGCTGTGGTAACTCTCTAAGTGTCAGAGCCACAGCAGGCCAAACACAGCTTGCCAGTGGACATCCCACTGTGTCCTAATCTATAAAATCACCAAGATTTCAATATCAGAAGACAGACCAGTAATTCACAGTCCCAATTCCATTTGTACTTCTGTTGTTGCAATTGCTTCTCCCTCAATTTCTGCCCAACTTCCTGTTTTTTTTTTCATAGATATACTGATCTGCAGAGATTCTCAACCTAAAAAAATAGCAGTTTTGCTTCTGGCATTTCCTCCAGTCCAACCCTGATATCTCCCTGAACTGTGTTGCACATCTCTTTTTTTCTTATCTGTAAGAAAGAAAACATAAATAACATACCCTTCCAAACCTGCAAAAAGACTTGGAAAAATGAAAATGCACGGACTACTTTCTGTTTTCATTCTGTGTACTATCAGTTCAAATTTTAAACTAATTCATAATTAAATTGTATGGCAAAGTGCAAATCAAATGTTTGTAAAACTGATACAAGTTTACAATTCAGCCTGGTGTAAATACATGGACCATATTTTTTAACGAAAAATCAAAACAGTCAGATATTGTTAGTGTAAGTAAATAGGTCATCAAGACTAATCTGGAAGATGCTACGATTCACTGCAGGAGGAAACAGCAAGGTACATTTTTTTATTTCTGCTGTGTTACTGCACAACTACTTTAAATGCAGAAACAACAGAGCTCTATTGATGTCAGTAGCTACTTAATGGCCTACAGTTAATTCTGCTTGCAGTGAATTGAGCGACTGTATTCCTCGACTAGGTCAATGACACTACTGCGGCAGATGGACTGCCTCCACTTAGCACAGCGACATTCAGAGTCACTCTTCAGAATCAGAACATGTACATTCAGCAATAAAAAGCAATATTTCTGTTTCTGATGAATACTAATCCTCAACACTCCCTGTATGTAATTTCCTTCAGCTTAAAAACAGTACTCTGTACTAAGGCAAATTCAAAAGCAGTACTCCTGACAGCAATTTGTTCGATTTGCTGCAGACTACAGAAAGACAGGAGTTTGTATATATGTGTGTTATTTTCCAGTTTAAAGTGGTTTAATCTCTTCTGCCTCTGCCCCCATGCTGCCAACTTGTGAAAATGATGAGTCACTGCAAATGTCAGAAACTTCCATTTTACACCTGCACATTCCATCTGCTCACCGTGGTCTCCCTGGTTGGAATTCATATCCCCGTGATTAAAATTCTGTCAGTGTTTCTAATTAGTTAAGTAATACTTTGGAACATTCAGTGGTTTAACCCTGTGAATTCCTGCAGGAATGTTAAACTGTTGATACGCCGTAACAAATTCGGTCTAACAAGAATAATACTTTGAATATTCTGGAAATACAAAAGCACCAGATGTTAAAAACGCAAATTAACAGATTTCCAGGGAGTGTTTTCTTCTTAGGTCCTTAAAGATGTTCTCAGATGCTGTGTGAAATGCAAGAAGAGATAAACTGGACTTTTTTTGTCTTGATTTTCCACCTCCAGCCAAGCCAACCTACACTTAAGAAAGCAGATGCAAAGCATACAATGTATATAGTATACGTAGTTTTTAGAATGTTTTAGAATATATAATTAAATTGTCTTCTAAATTTACAGTATTAATATTCATTATAATTTAAAATTAAATGAATTTGTCTGAATTTACATTTATTTGTATGTAATGATTTTTTGGAAGAAAAATAAACAATAAAAAAAAAAGAAAACAAATGTGGCAGCTGACAGCAGTCAGATTGTGGTTGCAAAATGTTTCTGTACAAATGCCCAGTTGATTCAACTAACCCTGACCGAAGTGATCCTCCTAATGACCTAAGATAACTCCCAAATGTGACTTACTGCATACACAGGCCCATTGTTTCTGCATCAAAAGGACATATAATATCTGCATGAATCCTTCAGAGCAAAGTGTACTTGTACATTAGTGTATGCATACATACATACAAATATTTCAAGCACGGGCATTAATGCCCTTCTAGCCTGCCGATATACCAAAACAATTGTTTCCATAAGTGTCCAGGCTGTTCTCAAAAATATCTAGACTAGTACTTGCTTTAATTTAGTTTGGCAGTCGGTTCTATGCATCGGCTGCTCTCTCAAGGAATCAATTACTACAATTCTCATTCCTACAGAATCTTCTCTACTTTTTTTTCAATATTTTTATTAAGGATAAAATAAGAGAATAAACACTGTCATACACTGATTATACTGAACAGACAACTTTCCAAAACACTGAAACTAAATCAGTTATTTACATTATTTACAGAGGCCTGAAAAATGTTTGAATAGTACAAATATTTTAAGAAAAAAACTTTCAGTGAAGCAAACAAATAATGATTATACAGGGTTAAAAATCAGTTTGGAAAGTCTCTGTTAGGTTTGAAACCTATGTCCATGGATTGTTAGTAAAACTCCTCAGATATATTCTAAGTTCTTTAGGTCTGACTTCCTTGTTTATGGTTTCGTCTCGTTGTTAGTTCTTCTTTCGGCTTTTCCCGGTTAGGGGTCACCATGGCGGAACTCCGGTCCGCTAATGTTTGGCAGTAGATTTTTTACAGGTGCTGAGGTGCCAGCTTGAAGCCCAACCTTCAACAAAGGCACACCCATTCTATGCATGTCTTTCGAACACCACTCGACCACTGGGAGGACATGCAGACTCCACACAGAAGGCGCTCCAGCCAAGAATTGAACGGGAGAACCTCTTGCTGTGAGGCAACAATGCTACCGCTGCACCACCGCGGCTTACTTTATGGTTTTGTCTAATACGGAGAGATATTCACCAAGACTCAGAGAGGTGGTAGATATCCATTACCTTGTAATACATTTCCTGGCTACTGCTAATATTGTCTCTCAACTACTTTTTGATAACCCCAAACATTCCCAGAGGGAGTTGTTTCTAAATGCTCTATATACCTGAATAAGACCTCCTCTTAAATATCTGTAAGAGACACTGTACAATTTCAGATATTTTAGTCTTTCATAATAACTTAAATTTTCACAACCATGGATGCTCTTGGTGTATTTCCGCTGTACTCTTTCCAGTTTACTCAAACTGGTTTTCTTATAAGATTTCCATGTTGTTATTGCATACTCAAGTTTGGGTGGTAATAGTTCTGTTTTCAAGCAATGACTTCATCATTTCTGATTTCCTAAACTTTATAAATCTTTTTATAGAATGCAGAGTTCCAAAACTATCATTAACAAACTGGTTGATGTAATAAGAAAAACTCAAAGCTGCATCTACCTATATAATACCCAGGTCCTTAAATAGGTTCATAGGTTGGTACTAGGCTATCGGCCCTAGGGCCTATAGAAGCCTAGCCATAACAATTCCCTGGCTATTTCTTCCCACAGTATTTACTTCCCTGGACCCCTGTTGCAATCAGTGTGTGCTGTATTAAATATTCACCTTTCAATTTATGTCGATCAAATCTCATATTCTTTGTTTTTGATGTATTTATCAGTATATTACTCACCTGTGCCCAAATGGTCAATTTAGTCAAGTTATTTCGCAGACATGCCTTATATATAACATATAATCAGTTTACCTACTTTCAGATCATCTGCACACAGACTGTAGAACACCTTAGGTGAAAAAGACAGACTTGAAAGATACAATCTAAATAAGTAAGGGCCTAGGACAGAACCCAGTATGACATCCTGACTGTAACCAAGAATTTCATCTGTCCAATTGCTGTGTGATACTTGCCATGTCCTATTTGTAAACCATGCAACTGTACATCTTCTCAAGAGTAAATCAGTACCTAGTTGCTCTAATTTATTGATCAGTGTTTTGAGTACGACCCTGTCAAATGCTAAAGTTAAATCTATATAAATTACATAACAGCACAATTTTTCATTCATAGCTGTTATTATATTGTTATAGAACATTATGTTATGGGTGGTAATACATCTATTTTCAATGTATGCATGCTGATATATGGTTTCACGTCCCAATCTTTCTAGTTCTGTCAATAACTTATCCAATATTACCTTCTCCATTATTTTTTATTCCAGAAAAGTGTATCCATTGTGTCAAACTACAAACCAGGAAAACAATTCATTCACACTTTTTGAGATTCCTCCAGAAGCAGTAGTCACCAAAATGTTTTTTTTTTTTTTTTTATTATTATCTTTAGTCCTTGTACCTGGTAACCATTTAACCTTTCGCAACCAGTAATCGCACTTTCATTTTCCCCGTCTATGAAGATTTAACACCTATCATCACACGGACGTCTTTCCACTCTACACATGCCTTTAAAGGTGCACCATCTTATATGTTGGCAGTAAGCCATCAGAATCAGCAACAAGAGAGCTGTCATCCTGCAATGGACTTTTTTTTTCTTGAATACCCTACCCCTTCTTGCTGAGCCACAGTTTCACGCGTACAATTCACATAGCACTAGCTTACTCTTGGCAGCTTCACATACTCTCTACTTAAATAATGCAGCTACTGGGGGCTAACTACTGATCTTCACCAAAGGATGGCACTGCACTATGAAGTCCCACCCCTCCCAGCTTTGATG
Source organism: Protopterus annectens (assembly GCF_019279795.1). NCBI lineage: Eukaryota > Metazoa > Chordata > Ceratodontiformes > Protopteridae > Protopterus > Protopterus annectens. Next base: position 774,962,124 of record NC_056733.1, read on the forward strand.
TAGAAACACAGGTCTATAATCACTTGGGCCTCCCTCTGTACCACCTGACTCCTCATGCTTCAGGCCCACTACCTGAATTCAGGTCATCTACATCATAGTCAGAGCTTGAAATACTTGTGCCAAAAGACCTGACCTGAGTGCTTTATTTACTTTTTTTTCTAGACAAATTTGCCAACTGTCTGTTACACTCTTGGCACAGGATTAAGGCTATTAGCTGCTAAAGAAGTGTTTTTTCAAGTCTATGGTATGATTCCTTCAACCTCCATTTCCCAGTTGTGTGACTGTAGACAAGTGACCTAACCATACAGTGCCTTGAGGCAAGTCCTACATTGGGTATGCACCTTAGTTGTCTATTGTGCCTCATGCCTAGTAACTACCTAGGAACATGTCATGTTAAAACAGTATGGAAGTAGTCTTGAATACATGCATAGTTAAGGATTTAACCATTTGGCCATTTCCTCATGCAAACCAGCATGAACTACATTCTTTTTCTTCTGCTTTTGATGTATTCTCAGCAGCTGGCAAACAAAAAGCAGAAAAAAGTAGGTCTCTTCAACCTTTCCTCAAAGAAAGACAGACAGGAAGAGAAAAAATGACAGAACATGAAAACTGCTGCAGATTCAAAACTAAAGTTAAGCAAGATGTTCGCTAACTGTGGTCATGACAATACACCTAACGCTGACACAGCTCTTCCTGTGGGTACTCTACTTTTAAAGCCTTCTGACCCATTTAACCAACAGATGAGTGTTTAAAAGCCATTACTTTTGCTTGGAAAATAAGTACTTAAAGTTTCAACTTATTATATTGCTTTAAAGTAAAAAAAAAAAATCCTGAAACTTAAGTTAAAACATGAATATGTCAGTCAAATGTGACAGATTAAAACTTTGTCTTAAAACAGATTAAGACAGAGTAACAAAATTAAAGAGGCAGAGCATTACTTAAAAGCCAAATGAAATAAGTGGGTCTAAGGGATCTCTCAAAGTAATTGATCAACAAGTTCCCCCATAGTCACAGGGGTTCTAACCAAGGGAGCCGCAGGATTTTTTGCAGGGGGGGGTGCAAACCCTGACCCTGCCCACAGCCCCACCCATGCCCCACCCACACAGCCATTTCAGTCTCCCATTTCTTGGCCATTTCTCCCCAGTTGCCATAAACACTGTTCAAAACTCAGTGTGCTTATCATTGTATGCTTTACTTCTAAAATTATTACAGATATTTCGATTTAATTTACAACTTTTATAGCACAAACACTGATAGACATTTGGTAAACAAAGTGATAGTCTTACAATGAAAACAGACTTGGGCATTAAAACTTCTCTACCTTGAAACATTCAAAGAAAATGCATCTGACCAGTGGCGGGTTAAATTTACTGTTGGGCTGTTTTCAAATCATAGGCCACTTGCACACATTTTTTAGGACCATGCAAAAGTTCTTTGATTCACCTTCCTGACTGTATTAATTATAATATATAATAATCAAATTATATCTGTTGTATAATGTCGCACCACTTTGTTTTAAATTTATAGTTTTAAACATTTTTCCAATAAGCAATGAAACAAAACACATGAACCAAAAATGACAAACTGCCCAATTCAAAACTTTTCAACTACAAAAGGCTAGTCAAAATTCTGTCATTACAATCCACCAATATCAGTCAATATGCACAATCTCTGCAGAAGTAAAAGTCATCTGAATAATTCCATATTAAAGAAATCTGAAACTAATGACAAGGTTGTTGCTAGAAAACAACTTTATATTTCAGTGTTTCATCTACAAATTCAGTGTCTGCTGTCCTTGAAGAATAAATTGCTATGTTAAATTAAAAAAAAAAATGGTAAGCTGGTATATTGCAGTAGGGAGTGGGTGGCAAGCTGAAAAACAGTTACTTAGTTACTAGGCATCTCATCCAAAGGAGGACATACTCAGGACTGCAGCACCCAATCCCCTTAAAATACAAATTACATGCTGTGGGAGTAGAACTTACAGCTCTCTGCATCAAGATGCAAGTTTTCTACCTGCTACCAATACTGCTTTAAAATTTTATATCACAATAGTGATACCATTTGCTAAACAAAACAGTTGCACATTTTAAGCATACTTAGCAAGAGTAGCAGTAAACTTCTCTTCCCTTGATACTCACAATTCCTTGAAAATGCACTTGAACATAAATTCCATCTGCTAACTCTGAGCATTTCACTCTCTCTCTTACACACAGCAAAATAATAGGCATAGTTTTATTCAAACTAAAGGGGTGGCAAAAGCCAAATAACTATGGGCTAGGCTTATAAATGCCCTTGGGCAGATAGCCTAGTATGAACCTATGAACCTATGAACCTATGAAACATTCAAAGAAAATGCATCTGACCAGTGGCGGGTTAAATTTACTGTTGGGCTGTTTTCAAATCATAGGCCCCTTGCACACATTTTTTAGGACCATGCAAAAGTTCTTTGATTCACCTTCCTGACTGTATTAATTATAATATATAATAATCAAATTATATCCGTTGTATAATGTCGCACCACTTTGTTTTAAATTTATAGTTTTAAACATTTTTCCAATAAGCAATGAAACAAAACACATGAACCAAAAATGACAAACTGCCCAATTCAAAACTTTTCAACTACAAAAGGCTAGTCAAAATTCTGTCATTACAATCCACCAATATCAGTCAATATGCACAATCTCTGCAGAAGTAAAAGTCATCTGAATAATTCCATATTAAAGAAATCTGAAACTAATGACAAGGTTGTTGCTAGAAAACAACTTTATATTTCAGTGTTTCATCTACAAATTTAGTGTCTGCTGCCCTTGAAGAATAAATTGCCTATGTTAAATTAAATAAAAATGGTAAGCTGCTATATTGCAGTAGGGAGTGGGTGGCAAGCTGAAAAACAGTTACTTAGTTACTAGGCATCTCATCCAAAGGAGGACATACTCAGGACTGCAGCACCCAATCCCCTTAAAATACAAATCTACATGCTGTGGGAGTAGAACTTACAGCTCACTGCATCAAGATGCAAGTTTTATACCTGTTACTAATGTTGCTTTAAAATTTTATATCACAATAGTGATACCATTTGCTAAACAAAACAGTTGCACATTTTAAGCATACTTAGCAAGAGCAGCAGTAAACTTCTCTTCCCTTGATGCTCAATTCCTTGAAAATGCACTTGAACTTAAATTCCATCTGCTAACTCTGAGTATTTCACTCTCTCTTACACACACACACGCGCGCGCGCACACACGCACACATACACACACACACACACACACACACACACACACACACACACACACACACACACACACACACACACACACACACACACACACACACACACACACACACACCATAGGCGCCAGAAGCTGCTAAAGGCTGGGGGAGGGAGGGACAGGGGCACTTAGTGAACTAAAAAGGGTAATTTTTATAACTATTTGCTACCACAACATAGGTTCACTTGGATGACATTTTAAGCTTAGCCAATTCCCTTTTGGTGCTTGAATTAACGTTTTCTGATTGGTTTTACCTATCCCCATGGCTGATAATTGTATCCCTATCCCCATGGCTGATAATTGTATATTAGCCCTAGTGAGAACAACTGTGATCATACCATAGATAATTTGAGGGGGACATGTAAGGGATGCAGCATTTAGGAACTGCCTCTATCCATTAGTGGCATGAGGGGAAATCCTGGAGTACATTTTCTATTACCCATCCTTAGATTCAAGTTGCATTTGAATACGGATGGATGAGCTTTGCTTTATTTTTATGGATAGTCTGTTCCGAAACAGTGGTAGCCTCTGTGATATACATCCATCTCTCCACAACATTCAGTTTAGATACCTGGTCCTGGACTGAGTATTTCTGATGCTATTTGACTTGCTGATGTTCAGTAGGTCCATCTGTATTATGTCGGAGGATGCTTTGTATGCCAGACATGTCACCTCTAAGCACTCTGTAGGATACTGAGTATAATAATAAATCTATGAGGTGGTCCATGCAAGACCTATTGTTTAGGACTTGTATCCTTTTAGTAAGGTATCTCTGAAGATATTCCAATTGTTGCATGGGGCTGGACAGATACACGCCAAAGTGGGCTTTATACAAAATGATTGACATAATTATTTTATATAAATGCATTTGAAGTGCTGTAATGCATGAACCTGATCACTGTATGTTGAAGCAGTACCGTTTTTTTTCTATAATTAATTTAAATTGTTAAATTTATTTTTTTTGAAATAATTGCTGCTTGCTACACTTCCTTTTACATCTGGGTACTGCATCTTTTTTTTGGTGTGGGGGGGGGGGTAATATTTTCTGCTCTTTGCTTCATAACAGTTGCTCATTAAATCAGAAGCACAGGTGAAAGAAAGAACACTGCTCCAGATAGTGCATGCCCTAAGTATATAAAAGCTTGAGTGAAGGCAGCATTTCATTATAAATGTACAGCTACTCTTAACATCTATCAAATCCATAAAGACAGAAAATCAGATGTCAGCTGTGACTATGAGCTTTACAACAGGAGTAAAGTTTGCATACTAAAAACACCCATCAACATTGCCAGCAGCCAGTAGCTGAAGTGATACACACAACCAACAAGTATGTTGGATCGGCCAAACACATCAGATATTTACTTCTCAGAATGTTTTTTTTACATATAAATTGGTTCTACTGTGAGACGGCAGCTATGTGTCCCAGGTTTCTCTCTTTTACTAAGGGCTGTGCAACCATAAAAGTATACAAGTAAGAATGCACTGGGGTAAAGTCAGTCACATGGATGAAGTATGGGGACTCGCTACATTCACAAAAAAAGAATGCTTATAATGAATTCTCCTGCATTCTAAGCAGGTTCATCTTTCAGCATGATTGCTCTATCCAGTATCTTTCCTTGTACTCTAAATTTGACTTTTCGTAAGTAGATGTATACTTTCCCAGGTACAATAGCTACTCTTTCAAAAGTACAAATAAGCAATATGCACAGCGTACATTGCCTTAACCTGGGCAGCCTATGTATCTCAACAGCACAAAACAGACATGCAAACATTTAAAATACAAAGCTAAAACACTTGGAAACCTAAGTACAAACATTCTGCTTGCCATGTATGCAGATAGAATTGAAACCAGTAGGAGAACACCAACATTGCACAATTTTAACAGTAGTGCATCATTTTTTCAACTTTCACAGACATAATGTAGTAACTATGTAATGCAAGTGAACAAAAGTTCTTTATACAGGAATCTTTCTCTGGGAAAATGTGTTACGAGGAAGAGCAAGAACTTCACCAGCATAAATCAACATTTAATATCCATTGCACTTTTTTTCTGTTACATCCTTCACATTATTTACTGCACATCATCCTTTACTGATGTTTTGTTCCTACATGTCAGACTAATAACTGGAATGAATCGGAAAAAGGTGGTCACAATCAACAAACACATTTCGCAGTCTTATGCTGCTTTCATCTATGCAGAATAACAGTAGAAATGATACCATTCATTCCACTTGGCAGCATTTTTCTTTCATGTACCAAACACAGAATGAATAGTGTGAGTTTTGTAGGAGGTTGAAAAGACATAATTAACCTAAAGTCTTTTCATGAAACTGCATTTAAGTTATTGTATTTTTACACAACCTCACATTCTTTCAACATCTCAGTAAGCCTCAAAAAAGAGCATCACAGAAAAGAATGACTTGTGTATTTGTTACTCATTCCACCATAGAACACTAAGGTAGTAAACAAATACAAATATAAATCTCTTTCTAGTATGTATGTACACACATACACACACACACCACTGATATCAACCATAGCTCTCAATCTCTTATCACAAGAAATCTGGACAAATCCTGACATAATGGTGGACAAAGGACCAAAAATAGAGACTTTTTAAATATCGCTCTTATAAACTTAAAAAGTAGCCAGAATAACAGGGTTTGCATTAAAATGCATTTTCTACAGGATATGAAGTCTGAAACTCAAATATATGTCTACATTTAGTGATTTTTTTTTCCTTATATCATCCCAGTGGTTTGCCAGAAAACAACACATTTTATGATGAACAGGCTGAAATTTTGAAGCAAAAGTCTGGACATTCTGTAAAATCTTGACAGTTAAGAGGTATGATGTCAACACATTATGCTTTCTCTATCTTTCATTCATTTAACTAAACCAAAGCCTGTATAGTATACTAACTGTGCACAACATCCATACATCCTAACCTAATGTCTTATTCCCTTTGCAGTCCATTATCTTTTCATAGCAAATCACTTAACCGTGAAATGGATATTACTGCAATTTCACATTTTCTATAAGGCAAAACATAGATCTCATAGAGATTGCTTGTTTAGACAGATTAAACATTATACATTATAACTTCTTGTATCGTTTCTGTGGATTTAACTAAGTAGTCATGTTTTTTATTGTGATTTATTTTCTCATTAAATGCCAGAAAAGTTTTTAGAGCTGTTATCTTTTCTACTAAATGAACACTGACGTAAGTTAACATGTAGGGAGAACCGTTAGTATTATAGCAGACCATCACCTCCACTTCTAATGTCTCAGGCTGTCTCTCTATCTCACACACACACACACACACACACACACACACACACACACACACACACACACACACACACTTACAAATACACACACACACTTACAAATACACACACACACACACACACTTACAAATACACACACACACACACACACACACTTACAAATACATACACACACACACACTTACACACACACACACACACACACACACGCACACACACACACACACACACACACACACACACACACACACACACACACACACACACACACACACACACACACGCACACACACACACACACACACACTTACAAATACACACACACACACTTACAAATACACACACACACACACTTACAAATACACACACGCACACACTTACAAATACACACACTCACACACACATACTGTCTGTCTCTGAGGGGTAGTATGAGCTGCATGTTTCAAGATTTCCTTTTTTTAGCCAGCAGGAAATAAATGATGCACTTCCAAGAGATATTTAAGCTCTGTAACAAACATTGTTTACTTAATAACTCCAAAGAAGGGCTCCTGCTAGCCCAAAAGCTCAAGGAATTGCAAAACTATGTCATTCTAATAAAAATTATTTCATTATGTCTGTGTTCCAGGGTCTGAGCATGCTGCTGTAGGCTGAATTCTATAGGTGCAGTGTTATAGCTGGTCAGGTTTTGTGTACTTCTAGAGTATATGTGCCCATCATCTGTATGCTACTGTAGGTGTTCAGTATCACCTTATTGCTATAGGTGATCTTTGTCACATATTTTCAAAGGTAATTAGTAGCCTTCTGCTGTTATAAGTTATAACTATAATACACGTCTATAGGTAATCAGTAGAATTGTGTGTTTATTGAGATATCCCTTCCACATACTCACATAGGTGATAAGTACCTACTTCCACAGGTAGTCAATATCTCAAAATACCTAGATGTGCTCAGTATCATTGTACAGCTATAGGTGATCTTTCTCATCTACTTCCATGGGTAATCAGTATCACACAACTGCTATAGGTGAATGGCATCAGCATAGTACTATAGGTGATGAGTATCACATAATACCATAGATGATCACTATCACCTATTTCCACAAACTATCAGTATCAATGAGCTACTATAGATTCTTATCACTGTGCTGGTGTAGGTGCATAGGTGATTAGGCGTACTGCACTCCTACAGGTAAATACTATCATCTAATTCCACAGGTAGTCAATGCCAAAGAAGTGCTCTACGATCACATAGGTGCTATATGTATCTAGCTTCTTTGCGTAATCATAGCTTATTATCATGCAATATCTGTGCTTTGGATATGATCTGACCAAGGCAGCTCTTCTTACCTATTCTTGTCCACTAACACGAGTCTCATGTTATGTCAATATGCATAACTTACACTCATCCTAAAGAATCCTTGATCATCTGCAGACGTCTCATGCATTTTATTTATTGATTTTTTCCTTTGCTTTCATTAAGAGAGTATCAGAAAGTCAGGATCTGATACTCTATAAAGTCATAACACTGAGCTGCTATAATGAAAATAACAAAACAACCACATTCATAAATGAACTATAGTTCCTGTGGTACAGGGTTTGATTCCCTCAGCCCTTGTTTTTGTCTTTGAGCAATTCACTTAAGCAAATATTGCTCCTGAGTCATCCATGAAAAGGGTCTGAGTGTCCAGTGGACCCTCCTGGTTAACAAATGGGGATTATTATTATAAAAATGTTTCATTTACTTGTATAATCTGTAGATTTACTATGTGTCCAGCCCAGGTTTCATATTTTTTGATCACACACAGATTTATTTAATAATTAGGCAAAGCATATTCTGGATTTCTGGATTTCTACAGGAGACTTAAGTATTAATTAACTGATCATACTCTACAAAAAATAAAATATAGACAAATGTCACCCATTAAATAATTTTGATTAAATGCTATCTGCATAAATTCTTTTGAGAACAGACTCCTCATGCCAGTTGCATGACTGTGAAGATATTGTGTTCACGCCTTTGGATGCACACCCCCTCAGCCATATTTGCAAAATGTAGTTTCTTTTGCTACCATTTGCAAGTGGGGTGGGCACTCCCCTTATTTAACCTTCACCTATTCAGTCTTAAGGGAGACACATCATATTAATGGACAATACATTTCACATGTCACTGCAGTGCGTTAAATTATGAACTTACATTACTTGTAACTGTTCAGGGGGAATGTATAGTAAAGTTGTGGCAAGAATATAAATATGTACTTTGTTAAGCAAAAATAAAGAGAATATGTAAAGCACAAATATACATTAGAGAAGCAGAGCACACCTCCTGCCATTCTACTTAAAATCATTTTTGCTTCAATTGATAGTTCGAACCAGTTTACTTTACTACTGTTATTTTAAAACAGAAACTCCAGGAGGGTACTGTTTAGCTGTGCTGAATATCTTCATATTGCATTTCTCTTATACAATGAAATGAAAGGTAAAACAAATACAAATTTAAATTTATATGATTGCATGCATATACAAAAACTTTTAGTACTCTATGAAATATCTTCTAACATTTCTGCTTCACAGGCATTCATTTTTCATAGTCACATATTTCTAATTAAGCACTATTTGTTTGCTGCTAATATTAAAAAACTTGATGCCAGGTCGCCAGCCCAGCTTACTCATTCTGAAAAGCATCCAGATTCCACAGCACAACTGTTTCCACTCCACTCCATCTTCAGTCAGTCCTTGCAAAACAAAACCCATCAGACCATCAGCAGAAACTGTTTCTCAAACCATCCGTTTCAGTTCCCGCTCGCACCATACGATGATGTCAGCATACTTTTCGCCCATAGTCCACTCCGGAATTCAAATTCCTGATGCAGAAACAGGTTGCAAACATCTGTTGCATCTGTGCAATGGGACAGGATGCAAAGGGCGCTCTTAAAGAGGAACGCCTGCCCTTAAAAAAAAAAACTTTTTTTTTATGAAAATAAAACTAATCCCAACTAGCCAATTCCAGGGGGGTGCAAGTGCACCCCTTTGTACCTGCCTGCGGACGCCCTTGACTGCCTGCCAAAAGACCCATTCAGAATTGAATGAACATGGAGTCCAAGTTACACAGAGCAAGTCAAAGAATGTATAGACCATGTCGCATTTTGGTAAGACTGAAAACACATGCCATGCCTTGAAAGAAGAATTGCTTAACAAAATTTGGTAAATGGGAGACTGTAAGATACTCTTAGACAAGGGTTATTTGAGCACCACTATGCAGAAAAGAGCCTGCTGCTTCCCAGTGATAAGGATGTATAAGCAGCAGAGGTTAATATTCAACATGATTTATCTGGAATATTCAATGTTGCTTTTACCTGTGGGGAGAGGTCAAAGGCCTTCCTTAATGCACAGGAGGCGATCCATTTCCTAAAAGAGAGGGAGCCAGACTCCACAATCAAAAGTGAATCAGAGGCAATACCAATCCACAAATTATGAGGGGAGAGTCAATAGAGTGGCGCATAGGAAACGGAGCATTATCAGTCTTCACGAGGCTGGCGGATCTGAGTCATTCAAGAGCTTCTCCTCAGGACAGTTCCACGAAAAAAGAACTTCATACAATAATTTCCAGTATACAGGACCTCTCTATGAAAATGGACAACTTAGAGAAAATTATGCAGAACATGAAAAAGGAAAGTAAGAAACAAATAAAGACCTGAAAGAAATTATTACTAAGCATTCCTACCAAATAGCTGTCATAGAAGTAACTGTGAATGAGATTGATTGGAGACAGATGGAAAACGACACTCAGAATTCCTTCTAAAACAAAATAACTAATTATTAGAAGAAATAGAAGACCTAGAATCCAGATCAAGAAGGAACATCAGAATATATGGGGTACCCAAAAAAATGGAAGGAAGTAATATGGTCCTGTTTTTAAATGAATGGTTGCCTAAAATATTGAATATTCCTGAGTCCTTCTCATTTGGGATTGAGAGGGCTCACAGGTCTCTATCCAACACTTCTCTCCAAGAATTCAGCAGCAGTGAGATCTATTATAGTAAAATTCGTATCACCACAAGACAAAAACTTAGCTCTGAGAACAACCTGGTCAGGAAATCCAATACAACTTAATGGAAAAAAATGTAAGGTTTGATAATGGCTATACTTCCACTACAATAACAAAAAAAAAAAGAATGCATTCCTTTCATCAAAAGCTTGAAAAAAGTTGATATAAAAGCTCAGATCTTATTCCCTGCAAGAATTAAGATTACTCTTTCAGATGGTCAGAAATATTCAACAACCTCGAAAAAGCCACAGACATTGTCAAGAAAAGTAAACTGTTGTGCAAAATAGAAGATATGGATATTTCCTTACCATCTCTGAAAAGGCAAGCTGTCAATGGCAAACCATTTACATATGACAAAACTAACAAAAAATTAAAACGGAAACAAATCTATCAAGTGTTTACAGGTAATTTAAAAATATAATATATGAGTGAGTCCTAAAATCTTTAATCTTGCAGGAATAATCATCTATTTTTTATATCAACTATTTTTCTGATCATCTGAGAGTAAATCTCAATTCATGAGGGAATAAGATAGCTTTATTATTTTCTTTTCAAGCTTTTTGATGAAGAAGGCATCTTAATTTTTTGATGACCATTAACACACCCATTAAAGTTATAAAACAAAAAATTGGTACTCTTATATAGAATTAAACCTTCCTCACCCATTAGCTAGAAAATACATTGCCCAGACCACACTTATCTCCCACCCTTTCTATGCCTCTGCTATATATATACTAAATTATCTAAAAATCAACAGTTACTTATCATTCCCAAAAAACTCTACCAAAAAAAAACCTCTCAAAAACATATCTTAAAAAAAAACAAGTGGTCTTGCCTTTGTCCTTGACTGAACCCCGACTGAAATCTACTACCTACCACTTTCCCTCCCTCCCGACTATGCCTCTAAATAAGACTTTCTCTTTTAAACAGTCACTTTTGTACTTTGTACTTTTTTTTTCATATCGTTGTTTGTTTTGTTTACTGCTAGTGTTGGAGCTTTTCTCCCGGCTCTGAAAAAAAACGGATGTATGTCCAGCTAGACTAGCCCGGTCAACAAATGTAAAATAAAATAAAATAAAAATAATATTGTACATCTGGCAGAATCTATCTGAGGGTTATAAAAACAAATGAATCAAACCTTGAGGTAAAGGTAAAAATCCTCTTTTTTAATGTTTCTTTATTTCATTGGTAATCAGATAATTGAGATCTATATAAGTTGACTGTCTAAAATATACATAGTTATCTAGTGCTTGATTAGACAGACGATACCTTATATATATATATATATATATATATATATATATATATATATATGCATCTGGTGCCTCTATGTAGATTATAACTTGTCAAGAATCAAAACGTATATTATTCTGGAGGTACAATATTCAATTATCAAAGCCACTATTACCTGAAGAAAGTAGTAATTTTTGTTCCCTGTGTATTAACATGATATACTGTAGGCTGCATAATGAATGGGGGGACAGTAAACATGCAGTCTCTGAAGTGCAAACAGTCTATTTCCTTTTTACTATGCATTACTTGAGACTTGGAATATAGTGAAATAGAAGATCTGAAGTAGTTAACTTTATTTATCTGCAATCTGTCAGTATTCGGATCCATATCGGATCCGAGCCGGCAACATTTCATCAAGCATCTGCTCCAAGCCCCTCCCCTTACCCATAATCCCTCACATCTCCTACCTTCCCTCAGATCTCATTTTCCGCTTCATGCGTACGTATCATGGTCTCTATAGCTCCAAGTTGTGTATAGTAAGTGGAATTTTTGGTACATATATTTAGTGTGTGAGAGTAGTGTTTGTGAGCAACCCTTCCTCCCCTTCGTCATTTCTTCGGTTTGTTTAAAAAAAAAATAATAATTTAGTTTTGAAAGTTTGTGTTTTCAGAGGTAGAGTAGGCCTAATCAACCCTTGTGTGTATGCGTTGTTGGTTTAGTGTTTGGCTGAGTGGAGTGTGATTATGGCTGACCAGCCAAAACCAACATTTAAAAAATGCACAGTGTGTGGCCACAAGCTTTCACCGGCTGATGGCCACACTCTGTGTGTTATTTGCCTGGGCGTTCCCCACCTTAGTCTGCCATGTAGTGTGTGTGCAAGGTTCATCCCCAGGGCCCTGAAAGAGAGGAAGGTGAAACTGGTAGCGAAGGGCCTGCTTACCAGTTTCTGTCTTAGACACGACGGCCTCGACATCGGCTCCAGTAGCTGACCAACCCCACCCCCCCAGGCTGGGACTCAACCTCCCTCTAAGCCTGCTGAGATGGGGACTAAGACAAAGGATAAGGACAAGAGGGAGAAAGAGAAAAGGGTGGAAAGGCACCACAAATGATCCCCGGAGCAGGAGCCCTTTTCCCAGTCCACACTCAAAAATTGTTAGGACCACTTCTTGGCTCCATTCCCCAAGGTTCTCTCTGGAGTCAACGGAGCCCTCAGACCAGAGGCCTTCTTTGAGGTCATCTCACAGAGCCAGAACTGAGTCGGTTGCCTCCTCGAGGTCGACTCGGACTCAGTCGGAGCTTGACGTGGACAGGATGATGCGGTGATTCATTCGGACCCAAATCCAAATGGGAGTCTTGCCAGGCCCCTCTCCGGCTGGAGATCGGACCTATTTGCCCTTCTTCCATCCTATCTCTCCTTCCTTGATCCAACCTACAGTTTCTGGGTTTATGGGGGGGTTCAGCCTGGATGGTGCCTCCAACCTCGATGCCAACCATTACCTTGAGTTCCTCGGATCAGACTTGTTCGGATCTGAGCAACTCTCAGGGCCAAGAACAGGGAGCTGGATTCGAGGGAATGGAGATGTCTTCTGATATGACTTTGTCAGATCTGAGCCATTCCTTTGGAACCCTAGCTACCTTGGTCTCAGCTCCGATCCTCACAATGGAGCCAGGAAGAACTTCCTTGTTGGTTGCCAAGGAGGTGCACACTTCTTTGGCCTTGGATGTGGTGGAGAGGGTTCTCTCCCAGGGATTGAGACCCCAGCCCATTGCTTCGGACTCTGCCTAGGCTGCCGTGGATTTGGTCATGACTCCCATCAGCTTGTCCCAGGGACAGCCCATGCTAGAGGAACCCCAGGTGGATCCCATCATGGAACCCCCCCCATGACTTACGAGCCCTCTTCAGAGAGTCCCACTGAGGAAGCTCCCCGTAAGCATTCATGTAAGAGGAGGCACATGGACTCCCCCAAGTCCCTCACAGAAGATATTGACTTGGATGAAGGTGGGAGTTCCCCCAGGTCACCTCCCAAGGATGTCTCCTTTGGAGACATCATGGAAATCCTCCACCAGAGCGGAGGTTAGTCAGCCCCAAAACCCTCTACGGACAAGTCAGTATTCCTGAAGTCCTTTGGCATGGGTCCATCTACATCCTGGGTGTCCCCTCCTGCAAATCCATTAGTGGATCTTATTACCAAGTGGGCATGGAAGGAGCCTGACACCATAGAGCAAATACCCAAATGCCCAGACAGGATCCTTTCTCCTCCCACAGACAGACAGGCTTGGTACAAGGTATACCCTGTGGATGCTGTGGTGGTTATTAATGGACAGGTGTGATTATGTAAAAGCAATGTCTATTTTATTGAATGACTTGGATACCTATCATATAATAGATTGGACACAGGTTAGGACCATTATTAAATATGTGAATGATTGTATATTTGATTTACTTATGACCAGAGAGATTAATGAGGGACTGTGAGTTTTTCAAGGTGCCTCATCCCATGATACCAGTTATCCATTTATGTAGACGGGCTAGTTAGTCCAATAGTTAGGTCTATAAATAGCATTTTGTGGGATACTGCACATTTTTTGCAGGATCTTGATGAATTTGTGTGGTTGAATGATATTACCGATCTGCTATTGGTTACCCTGGATGTTAAAAATCTTTTCACTACCATACCCAATGAGTATGAGATAGAAGCGATAAGGCAGAGCTTGAAAAAGTGATACATTCTCATTGAATCTAGGTGTTTGTTTAGTCTGTACCCTGCTTGACTTGATTTTGAATAATAGCGTGTTCCTGTTTGAGGCACAGTTATATTTACAGAGATGGGGGTTAACCATGGGCACCCCCTGCACCAATTCATATGAAAATATGGTGATGCATTTTTGGGAGGATAATAACCTGACTGCGAGTCCATTATATAGAGGTGTGAGACATTATAGATGGTTTGTTGATGACGTCTTCGGTGTTTGGGAAGGTGACGTTGAGTCCCTTCTTCTGAGACACTGTAGACCGTTTGTTGATGACGTCTTCAGTGTTTGGGAATGTGGCGTTGAGTCCCTTCTTCTATATATTGAATATTTAGAGTCTACCACAGAATTTCTTTGGATTACTTTCACCCATTCTTTTTCACATGTAGACTTCCTAGACGTATCAGTAACTAAAGATACAATGGGGGCATTAACACCACACTGTTTAGAAAGCCATGTTGGCATAACAGCCTTCTGTCTAGAGATAGTATGCATCCTGGACATGTGTTCTCAAGTGTAGTGAAGAGCCAATTCACTAGAGTGTCCAGGATTTGTAACAATGAGGGTGACATGCAACAGGAATTTGATACTCTGGAGAAAATGTTTATTGATAGGGGATATAATGGCACTACTGTTAGGGAAATACATGATAGCCTTCAAGTTGATAGGCTGGGTGGTTTTCAACCTTCCTTTGTGGAACAGAATGTTACCACACCTAGTGCCACTCAAGATCGGGCCTTGATAGTCAATGCTCCGATTTTGAGAGTTAGGAATGATAACATGACCAATAGAAGGAAGACAAAATGACATACTTCATTTATAACTAATTTTACCAGCAATAACAATGTTATAAAAAGTATCATACAGAAACATTGGGCTATCTTAACATTGGACACTGCAACGACTGGCTTAGTAGGGGCCGCACCATATTTCATCTATCGAAGTAACAATAATCTTAAATGGTTGTTGTGCAATAATATTAAATACCCTGGACAGTCAAGTCAATGCACTGGGACTTATCCTTGTAGGTCTTGTAGTGTGTGTAAGGTTTTGACTAAACAACAAATATATAAACATCCCACTTTAGCATTTGAATTTATTCCCAGATTCTATACAGACTGCACTACCCATTTTATAGTGTACTTAGCAACATGTGATGTATGCCCCTGCTTCTATGTGGGTAAAACCATCCAACGATTGAGGGACAGGGTATACAAACATGTGTCAGATATGAGGAAGGGTGATATAAACAATGCCCTTGCCAAACATCAATCTGAATGCCCTGGACATGATTTTTCTTTTAGGGTGTTACAACATGTTTTTAAAAATGTGACAGGTGGTGATTGTAACAACTATTTGGAGCAGATGGAGCTAAAATGGATTCTTAGGATAAAAGCTTATAAGCATCCAGGGTTGAATAGTCAGGGTAATATCAAACCCATTTTGAGTGGGTGGAGGCTTAAGGAACATAAGAAGTTGCATTGATTGTATGAGGAAATGATGTCATTGTTTTTTGGCGCAATTTTCTCTAGTTTTTGATAGGTCAAGTGTTTAAAAATTTTCATGGCTTTTTTAGTTTCTTATAGGATCTGAAGAAGCTGTATGTGAAAGTGCTTGTCCTTTTTTATCTGATTTTTACATGGAATTTGTTTGCTGCTATTTTTATCATTTTTATTAAAGCCATGTCTTCAGCTGTGGTTGTCCAGTTGGTATATGTTTTTTTCTGAAGTTTGGTTTTTCACCTGGACATTCGGTACACACTGGTTATTTTCTTGTTTGCGATGCTGTGGTGGTGGCAGCTGCCACAAAGAGAGAACTGGCTCAGGAAAGTTCTTCGGTCCACCCTCTAGACAAAGAGTCTAGGGCGGTGGA
This sequence comes from Protopterus annectens, assembly GCF_019279795.1. NCBI lineage: Eukaryota > Metazoa > Chordata > Ceratodontiformes > Protopteridae > Protopterus > Protopterus annectens. Next base: position 774,978,589 of record NC_056733.1, read on the forward strand.
TCACTTTGGGAAGCGAGTCTTTTCTTCAGCAACATTTTCCATATGAGCACTGAATTATTTGGTACACGTAATTCGACTCCAGCGAGACCTAGTCACGGAATTCGCTGCGTCACCCCCAGAGTCTTTGTCGCCAAAGGACAAGCAACTGTTCTCTGCAAAAATGTCGACTCTGAAATCCATTTCGAACACGTCCATGCATCTTCTTTCCCATGCCATGGAAGGAGCGGCTAGGACCGCCGTAGATATGAGGCGGCACGCTTGGCTCAGACTCTGTCAACTCACAGACCCCTTCAAGGCGTCATTTACAAATGCTCCCTTTGACGGTTCCTCCCTGTTTGGGAAGGCAGTTCATGACACCCTGGTCCAGAGTGACAAGGATGGGAAGACTCTGCTGTCAGAGTCCGCTTCTCTAGCCCTGAAAGATCCTTTTCTAGGAATCAGAGAGGGCAGAAGAAGATGTGGTTCTGAAAATCTCAGTTTTCCCGGGGCACTCAGGACAACTCATCCCCTAGAGGCAGAGGGGGACAAGACAGATGGTGCCTCAGAAGCAGGGGGGGCCCTGAGGAACTTTGGGTCTAGGGAGACCTTGGACAGACCCATGCAGCAACCCTAAGGGGTTGCCCGATTGTCATTGCACCTTATGGTGTGGGAGTCCATTACGATGGACCGTTGGGTGCTCCAAATAATATCCAGAGGATACTCCATCCTGTTCATTGCCCCACCCATCCAGTCAAAGTGCCTCCCGGATGTTCCACCCACCCAAAGGAAAGCTGCAGCGCAAGAAATTTCAAAGCTCCTTTACAATTGGGCCATCAGACCGGTCCCCCCAGATCAGTCCAGATCAGGCGTTTAACTCCAGGTTCTTTTTAGTGCCAAAAAAGATGGGGGACCTCAGACCAATATTAGACCTGTCAACCCTAAACCTGTCTGTAGCCAAGCAGAAATTCTGGATGGTTACCTTGCAGTCCATTCTACCTTACCTCCGAGAATGCGACTGGATGTGCTCGATAGACCTCCAGGATGCTTACTACCACATCAAAATTTGCAGAAGCTCCTGGAGATTCCTTCACTTCCAGCTGGGAGCCAGTCATTTCCAGTTCAGAGCCCGACCCTTTGGTCTCACCACAGCCCCCATGGTGTTTACCAAGGTTATGGAAGTCGTAGAGGCTCACCCGAGACTTCAGGGAATTTAGGTGTTTCCTTAACTAGATGATTGGCTCCTCGCTGCTGCCACCAAGTGTCTACTTTGCATGGCCAGAGACTCCTTACTACATTTTGCAGTCAATCTAGGGATTACCATCATCTCCAAGTCCCGATTAAACCTAACACAGACCTTGGAATTCATAGGGACATGGTTGGACACTCTACTGTTGCAAGTTTTTCTCACTTGGGACAGGGTCTAGAACCTACAGGCCCATGTTTCAGTGATCCTCGACCCCAGGCCGTCGACGGCGAGCAACATTCTCCGAGCTTTAGGCTTCATGGCCGCAGCAATTTCAATTCTTCCATGTGCGCACCTTCACATGAGGGTGCTTCAGTGGACCCTGGCAGTTCAGTGGTCTTGGTTAGACCTCTCCATGGACTACCCTATATGAATCAGCAGAACCTGCAAGATTTCTCTTCTTTTGTGGCTCCAATCACCAGAAATCTTAGCAGGTCGTCCTTTCTTAACAACCCCAGTCCAAGCCACAGTGACCACAGATGCCTCCCAGCTCAGGTGGGGGGGGGTCACTTTTTGGGAAGGATGGTCCAAGGCACATGGTCTCAGACTGAGACCAGATTGCATATCAATGTTCTGGAGACGAGGACAGTGCTTTTTAGCATTGCAAGCCTTTCATGCTGTTCTTCCCCTGGAGACGATTACAGTTCAGTCAGACAAAATGTCTGTTGTCTGGTACATCAACAAACAAGGAGGGACCAGATCTTACCCTCTCTGCCGCAAGGCCATGAGAGTGTGGGAGTGGACGATCTCCACCAGTGGGTTTCTGATTGCAACGCACATCCTGGGATGCTCCAACATTTTAGCAGACAGACTGAGTCAGGCTATTCTAATGCCATACGAGTGGTCTCTGAAACAGTCAGTAGCAGAGGAGATCTTCCTCGCGTGGGTTCACCCTTACTGTGATCTCTTTGCATCTCCTTCCAATGTGAAGTGTAGCAAGGTCTTCGCTCTGATCCCCTCACCAAGGGAGGCCCCCAGAGATGCTCTAGTCCATGCTTGGCCTCCCGGGTTACTGTATGCCTATACCCCACTACCTCTCATTCCAAAGTTTCTTCAGAAAGCTTACCAACTGGGGTGCAAAGTGATCCTCATTGCCCCGTTCAGACCTTGTCAAGTGTGGTTCCCCTTCCTCTGGTCTCATGCTCTAACTCCTCCATGGATTCTGGATCCCTGCCCGGATCTCATCTCCCATCCCTCGGGCATCAGTCCGCCCAATCTGGAAAGCCTCAAGCTGATGGCTTGGTTGCTCCAGTTCCCTTGATCACTAGGACTCCCGGTCTGTCATCTTCAGTAAAAAGTATTCTGGTGGTATCCCACAAAGCTTCCACTAGGAAATTTTATCACAGCAAATGGAAACGCTTCTCCATCTGGACTTCTCAGAGGAACCTAGATCCATTTACAGCCCCAGTTCCTGCAGTGTTGGAGTTTTTGTCATATATTTTCCAACAAGGGGCTAGTTCCTCTACAGTGAAAGTACAACTGGCAGCCATAGCTAATTTTCATGTCAGCAGAAATATGAATGCTTTGACCTCTTTGAGATTGTGCAAGGCCTTTCTAAAAGGTACTTTTCTTTTGCGTCCCCCGGTTAAGAATTCCATCCCTCCTTGGGACCTTACCCTGGTTCTACAGGCATTGGTGGTACCCCCATTCGAACCAGCAGCATCAGTAGATTTGAAATTCCTGTCCTGGAAGACAGCTTTTCTAGTGGCCATTACCTCAACTAGAAGGGTTTCTGAGATCCAAGTTTTGTCTGCCGTGCCCCCTTACTTGATCTTTCATAAAGACAGGGTTTTGCTTCACATGAACCCTTCTTTCTTACTGAAAGTTGCTTCTGAATCTAATATTAACCAGATGATTAATCTGCCTGTGTTTTTTCCAAATTTCCAGAACAAGGGTGAATATAAGCTGCATTTGCTAGATGTTCATAGACAGCTTCGCTTCTATTTACACGGAACTAAACAATTCCGTAAGTCTGACCAATTATTCGTGTCCTTTTCCAGACCCTTTTTGGGCAAGGCCATTTCCAAGGTCTCCTTAGCTAGATGGATTACACAATGTGTACTGCAAGTTTATAGGGATACAGGCCTATCCCCACCTGGTCCTATTAAAGCTCATTCTACCAGATCTATGGCAACTTCTGCCTTTTGGTCTAGGGTTTCTCTGGATGATATCTGTGCAGCAGTGACCTGGGCAAGGTCACATACATTTATTTCTCATTATAAGTTGGATTTGATCTCTAGAGGGAGAGCATCCTTTTGCTCTGTGGTGCTCAGGAATATCCTTCCATGAGGGCCTCCCAGGAGTTTTGGTAGCTGGGGACTCTGTCACACAGGTTGCAGATAAATGAAGTTAACTACTTCAGATAAAGAAGTTATGCACACACCATAATATTCCATCTGAGTAGTTATATTTCATTTTCTGCAACCGTCCCTCCCTCCTTCCCTCGAACCTGTTCTAGGTTACTGTTATTGAGTTGCTAATAGTTTGATTAGTGGCAAACTCAATCTGAGGGAAGGTAGAAGATGTGAGGGATTATGGGTAAGGGGAGGAGCTTGGAGCAGTTGCTTGATAAAATGCTGCCGGCTCGGATCCGATATGGATTGGAATACCCACAGGTTGCAGAAAATGAAGTATAACTACTCAGATGGAACGTTATGGTGAGTACATAACTTCTTTTTTTATTATCGTGTCTGCTTTAAAGTGTTCAATTTGTGATGCCTGTTAATGTTCTAGTTGATCCAATGGGTACTGCTGGGCTGCTTGTTGCAGATGCCTTTAATGCATTGACTAACTCTTTATCATCACGGTGGTGGTTAGTGTTCAGCATCCGCTATTTTTCTCATGTTAATGTAAGGGTTTGACAAAATACAGTCCTCGAGACTGTTTTTGCCACTGAAAATTACAAAAGCTTCACTTATTGGCAGTCTCGACCGCAATACACTCGTTTCCTCATCTACACCATTCTTCTGTGGGCATGCAGACTACAGGGAAGATTTGGATGACCTTTGAACTTCAGTCTCCAATGTATGATGGTACGCAACGGAAAGGATGCCAAATTATGGCTGTTAAGCCTCATAACGAATATTGCAGACTCATCCAAGTCCTAGGAATGTGAACGCTAGCACTTTGAAGCTGGAAAAAGGTACAGAAAAAGAAACATTATTAAAGCATGCTTAATGTGGGGGGAAAAGAAAGGGGAAAAATATCAGATAACATAACAGATTTAAGTAGTCATCTTTCATTTAATACTGTTTAAAAATGCCTGAGCAAGCTGACAATGTTTAATGGAAATTACCGCCCCATAAGCTTAACGGTATATTGCGGTCGAGACTGCCATAAGCTTAACAAGTCTAGTCTGCAAAGCTATGGAGAGGATCATAATGGAGCTCATAAACAAAGATATAGGGGACTTGCAGACATTGGACCTGACCCAGTTTGGCTTTGTCAAGGGCAGATCATGCCTTTTGAGCTTGGTCGACTTCTTCGAAACAGTCACCAAGGCCATTGATGAGGGAAAGGCAGTCCATACAGCCTACCTTGACCTTGCAAAGGCCTTCGACACAATACCCCACTCGGGTATTGTAGAAAAACTTACCAGCTTAAATGTAAACCCATATGTCACAAGATGGGTTGCAAACTGGCTTAAGGACAGAACCCACAGGGTTAGAGTTGCTGGCATATCAGACTCCAAGCCGGTCACAAGTGGTGTCCCACAGGGCGGTCCTTGGCCCCTATTGTTGCATCTACTTCTCAGAAGTACAGGCCAACATGGGAGGACTTTGGCTGACAAAGTTTGCAGGCGACTGCAAACTGGGCCATAGTGGAAAGTGCATCGGACACGGATATCCTTCAGAAGGGACTCACGGAAACAGATAGCTGGTGCCAGAGCCATGGCCTGAAGTTAAACGCCAAAAATGTATAGTCATACCCTTCGAAAAACAAGGTAACCCCAAGCTACCATATAGGTGGAAATCCACTAAGCACAGAAGAGGTTATCAGGGACCTGAGGACCCAGGTTGACAGTGGCCTTTCTTTTGACACTCACGTTGCTAAAGTGGTTAGAAAGACCTTCTACATTGTCCACCTGATCATGAAGGGATTCACATCCAGATCTAGTGAGGTCATTGTTCCCTGTACTCTTCACTTATCAGACCAATGATCGAGTACAATGCCCCATTCGGGATGTATCTCACCCGACATCTGCAGCAATTGGAGAGACCCCAAAAGTTCCTCACCAAAAGGATAAAGGGACTCCAAAATCTGTCATATGCTGCCAGATTGAAGAAACTCCAGCTCTATTCAGTTGCATGCCGTCTGCTCAGAGGTGACATGTGCCTGACATACAAGGCCATGTCCAACCCGGAATTAATGGACATGCTCCACCTCAAAAAATCCAAATCCACCAAAACCACTTGAGCAAGCGACTTAAACCTTAGCACAGATATAAATAGGACGTGCTGGAGGGATAGATTTATCACTCAGAGACTCCCTATGCTATGGAATAAAATCCCGATCCATGTGAGGCAGAGCACCTCACTGGCTCTGTTCAAGAGAAATCTTGACCTGTGGATGGGAGATCATAGGTTTATCCCGGGAATCATCTCTGTGTCACTGCTGGACAGAGGCACAACAAACTAATGGGCACAGTATTTTTTCATATAAGGGGTGGCGTAAGCCACAAAAGTTTGGGCTAGGCTTATAAATGCCTTAGGGCAGATAGCCTAGTATAAACCTATGAACCTATGAAGTAAATATTGCACTATCTTCCATATGTATTTCTGCATCATGAGTAGAATGAGGAAGGGGAAGTTAACTTGATAATTACAAGAGTGGAAATGTATATGAGGTTTCATTTATCTGTTTCCTAATATATTAGATCTGTGGAAATGTATTATTTCAAGCCACAGATGTTTCACACATGCACGTTTCTGAAGATTTGTACTTTTTCATAGCTTAAAGTAAGTACTTGCAGTTTCACACTTAATTGAAGCAAAATGAAACATGTTAGTGCTTTTGATAACTTATTTTGTAAAATAATGGGTAAAAGAGGGAAAGAAATAGTTGAACATCACATGATTAGAAATATGTATGATGTTTCAGCGAACTATTTGCTAATCCGTTAGATTTGTTCAAATGTATTAATTTAGATCACAGAAGTTATACTAGTGATTTTCTGGAGCTTTTTACACAAAGGTAAAGAGATATAATAGGGCTACTCTAAATATTCCTTTCACAAGGGATTAGCAGGACATGTTATAGTTATTACAGTTAATCACCTTTTGAGTTCCACAGTTCTTATACAAGGTTGTAATATAACTAGCATTAATTAATATTAGAAGTGTTGATATGTAACCTCCACTATTTCTTTTTGAAATTTTAGTTAAATGTAATGTAAATTATGATTAGGAGTTCTTTATGTTTATTACAATTCATGTCCAAGTCTTATTACCACAAAAACATAAAGGATTTGATATAATTGTGTCACTTACTTAGAATTTTTAACATTAGTATGAGCATGAATGTCCTTGTTCATTTTATTCAGTAAAGAATAATAAATATATCATTACCTACTACATTTATAACAATTATCTTCTGAATAATAAATTAGCCAGTGTTACTATCATTAGATAATATATTTTATGTTCATAAATATATGACTGAGATATTTTATATGTAACTAATGACACTCTAAAGATTTTCTAGTTGATTAGTTGTTTTTATGTTCATTAGGAGAGTTGAGTTGAGATGTTTTGGCACATTGTACTATTCATTAAACCAAGGCAGAAGCATTAGTTAGATAAAGGTTAGCATTTGTAGAATGGCAGAGGGTGGTTTCAATGACTCGCTCATTGAACCAGGAAGATTATATTCCATGTTTGGAGTTGTATATAGTTGCAGATGTAAGTTAGATTTGTTTGAAGTTATATTTTTGTCCGTAATGGAGTACATGATACAAAATTGTCTTTTCAAATATGTCTTCATATAAATGCGTTTCACTTGATATGATTTGCCTTAATAATAATATAAAGAGAGGACATTTAAGTAAATATCTTAAAACAAAGTGGACATTGCCTTTATACAAGAAACTCACAACAACTCACATGTGAGATTATGGCTCATGTGTTAGATAACAACTATATATTTTTTGAGGGTGAGTATTACCAACAAATCCGAGGAGTGGCCGTGGGCGCAGCATGCGCTCCCCTATATGCCAACTTAGTGTTGCTTGGGTGGGAAGTGCAACATGTTTTAAACAGCAAATATAAATCAGATATTACTTTATATCATAGATTCTTGGATGACATTTTTTTTTATGGGGAGGCAACTTCATTGACATACCAGATTTTACAGAATATCTCAATAATACTACCACCTTTTTAAAATTTACCTATCAAGTTGACAGGTCTGAAATAAATTTGTTGGATGTTAAAATTTCTAAAAAGGAGCAAGGTTTCAAATCTAACATATATCGTAAACCTACCTTCTGTAACACCTATTTACACTGTCATAGTCATCACCCCAAGAGTCAAAAGAGAAGTACTGTAAAAGGACAGGCTATTAGAATTGCCAGAATGACATCTGAAAGAGATGATGTCAAATATGAATTTACTAGACTGATGACCATGTTTTCTGAGAGAGGGTACCCTACCAACTTATTGGAACGTATTTTAAGAGAAGTTTTAGACTAATGGGGAAATAAATATAAACCACTGTTAGGCAATGGGGCGAGACATATAACACCTGGTCAAGATCAAAAGGTAGAAGAATTAGATTCAAACACATTTTTTAATACAGAACAGGTAGATTTCAATTATGCCTGCGTTATACAGCATTGCCCACTTTCTAATAGAGTTAAACATGTCCTACATAGAAATTGGGGCATTTTTAAAACCAGCAGTGACATATACGGGAAAGTGGGTACACAGCCCACTTTTTCCACCAAGGTGGGCATTCATTTGAAAACTTATCTAGAGAATGCTGGAGGTGTTAAACCCAATTTGGGTGAAAACACTAAACCTTGTGGGCAATGCTCACAGTGCCAATATATTTTGCAGGTTTCACCTATTATTTTAAATAATACAGTTGGGAATACCCTATATTTAAGAAAGGGGAACTGTCATACGAATAGGTTAGTATACATTGCCCTGTGCAACACCTGTAATGGATTCTACATTGGTAAAACCGGGAGGGCCCTCAAATGTAGGATTTATGAACATTTCCATGAGATAAAAAAATAAAAAAAAGAGATGAATGCTTTTTACAGGCATTCTATAGTTTGTGAGGGTTATACAGGGTTTAAATTTGGTATTATTGACACTGTCGAACTTGATAGTAGAGGGAGAGACTGGAAAAACAGTTTGGTTAAAAAGGAGTTAATGTGGCAGCTCAGAATAGCCTCAATCTTTCTTCCTGGTCTGAATGATTATTTATCTATTTTACCAGTATTAAAAGAAAGGGCTAACAGATTAAAACAGCCCAAAAATAAAAAGCATACATGGATATATAGACACGTATATTTAAAATATAAAATGTTAATATATATGTTAGTACAAAACTATTTGTATATATATATATTTATTTGGAAATTACTGGTATACTTTAACATTGTGCTTTTAACTATGGTATAAATGTGGTATATTGCTTTAAGAACTAATTATTCAAATATTGGTTAAACATTTTAAATTGGAGAGTATATAAGCTTAATTAATTTGTCTTTTTGTGTTCTGAGGAAGTCATTCTTTGGTTGATGAAAGCACTTAACCAATTTTATCTGCTGAGCATTTTATTGTTTGGATATTAAACTACTTCTCTGATAGTCCGGATGGTGCATTTTTGGTTTTGGTTTTGGTGAAATTCATGCACCAACTCACCAGTTTTAATTTTTGGACATATTGTACTATTCATTAAACCAAGGCAGAAGCATTAGTTAGATAAAGGTTAGCATTTGTAGGATGGTAGAGGGTGGTTTCATTGACTCGCTCATTGAACCAGGAATATTATATTCCATGTTTGGAGTTGTATATAGTTGCAGATGTAAGTTAGATTTGTTTGAAGTTATATTTTTGTCTGTAATGGAGTACATGATACAAAATTGTCTTTTCAAATATGTCTTCATATAAATGTGTTTCACTTAATACTAATGGCCTTAATAACAATATAGAGAGAGGACATTTAAGTAAATATCTAAATTCTAGTAAATTCTAGACCTTACCCTAAAGGTCAGAAGAGTGGCAAAATGTGGTTCAAGAAATCACAGAGATCTTTCCAAGATACACAGGGTGATTCCTCCTTCAGAGACAGGGGAGGAGGAACAAATGGTAGACATTGCCCTAGAGGCAGGGGAGGTCCACAAAATCAGGGAGGTTGCGATTCTTTTCGTGACCATCCCTATTAGCGTTCCTGATGTGGAACCCGACTGTGCATCTCTGGAGCTGGTCTGGGGTCACCTGTCTTTGTACCCAGAAGCCTGGCTAAATATCACCTGAGACAAGTGGGTACAAGGCATTATCACCAGAGGTTATTCTATACCCTTTTCCTTTCCACCACACCCTCCCAAAAGGATCCCAGATGTACCACCCAATCACAGGGATCAAGCAGCTATAGAGATAGAAAAGCTGCTATTAAAAAGAGTCATCCAAAAGGTCCCGGCAGACCAGACAATATTTGGAACATACTCCAGATTATTTTTAGTTCCAAAAGAACAGGAGACTGGAGATCCATTTTAGACCTCAGCAGGTTAAATGAGTATGTAAAGAAGTCCAAGTTCCGAATGGTCACTCTAAAATCCATACTCCCTTTGTTAGGGAAAGAAAGTTGGATGTGCTCAACAGATCGCCAAGACACCTACTACTACATCAGGATGGACAAAGCATCAAGGAGTTTTCTATGCTTCTGTCTGGGAGCCAATCATTACCAGTTTTGGGTGCTGCCTTTTGGTCTCACCACAGCCCCCCGGATGTTCACCAAATGCATGGCAGTAGTGACAGCCTATTTGAGGCGTCAGGGAATCCAAGTTTTTCAATACCTGGACGATTGACACCTGACCGCCACCACCAGGCATGTTCTAGTTCAATCCAGCGACTCCACAATCAAGCTCTGTTCCCAGTTGGGAATCTCTATCAATTGAGAAAAATCCTTAACTTTGCCTGCTCAATCTATAACCCTTCATAGAAGCAAACATAGACACGGTCTCTATGGTAGCCAGCCTGCCAACAGACAGAATACAAAATTTTTCGCAGCAGATTCACAGGATACTTCCCCTTTGAAAAGTCAAAGCGAAGGTGATGTTACAACTTCTTGGAACAATGGCGTCGACTATAACATTGGTACCATTAGCAAGACTACATATGAGAATACTCCAATGGTGCCTGTCTTCCCAGAGGTCTTTTCAGCAGTTGCCCCTACATCACCAGATACTAATCACAGATTCTTGCAAAAAGGATCTCCGTTAGTGGATTCAGCCAGGTCACCTTTTCACAGGGACTCCCTTTGTGCCATAGAGACCCATTGCCACTGTGACCACGGATGCCTCTCAGATAGGGTGGGGGGGCATTATCTAGGCAGGACTGTCCAAGGCACATGGCAAGATCACGAGGCCCATCTGCATATCAATGTCCTAGAGATTACAGCGTTGCTTCTAGCTTTGCAAGCACTTCACAACTTTCTCCCTCTAGTGATGATAGCTATCCAGACAGACATGTCAGTGGTATGGTATCTAAACAAGCAAGGAGGAACCAGCTCTTACCCCTTATGTCGAGAGGCCCTGCGAGTTTGGAACTGGGTGATTTCTTCCCAACGCTTTCTCATTGCAACGCACATGCTGGGGACATTCAACGTGATAGCAGACAAGCTAAGCAGGGTCATTTTGTTGCTTCACGAATGGTCTTGGAACCAGAAAATCACCCATCAGATCTTCCACAAATGGGGCAACCCTGCTGTGATCTCTTTGCCAGCCCCATCAACGCCAAATGCAGCACCTATTTCTCCCTCATTCCCTTTCCAGGAGAGTCTCCGAGAGATGCACTTGTCCACGATTCGGCCCCGGGACGACTTTATGCATTTCCTCCTTTTCCACTCACTCCCAAGGTTATACAGAAAGCAATGCTGTTGGGAAGCAAGATGATCCTCATCACTCCTTACTGGCCTCATCAGATTTGGTTCCCCTTCCTCGGGCCTCACCCGTTAGACTATCCATGGAACCTGGACCCAGTTCCAGACCTCTTGACACACGTTAGGTTCTCTTCATCCCTGTCTCCACACTCTCAAACTGACAGCATGGCTGCTCCAGTTCCATCTTTAGTCAGGCTTCACGATCTGTCTCCAGCTGTAACCCATATCATTACCTCTTCTCATAACCCTCGACTAGAAAATTGTATAACAGCAAATGGAAGAGATTTTCTATATGGGCAGACAACAGAAAGGTTAATCCATTTATAGCTCCTATTCCTATTGTGTTAGAGTTCCTATCAGAACTTTTTCACCAGGGATCAGCAGCTGCTACACTCAGAGTTCAGCTAGCAGTGATATCTAATTTTCATGCGGGAATTAATGATTCTAACCTTATGTCCCACAAACTTTGCAAGGCTTTCCTCAAAGGTTCTATGATGTTAAGACCTCCCGTTCAAGATCCCATCCCTCCCTGGGACCTAAATCTAGTCTTTTCTATACTTACTTCGCCACCTTTTGAACCAGCCCATAGCTGTTAATTGAAGTTTCTGTTGTGGAAGACTCTTTTTCCTAGTGGAGATAAGCCAGACGAGTTTCCAAACTGCAAGCCCTATCAGTTAAACCTCAATACTTCATTTTTCACAAAGATAGGGTCTCTCTCCGGATGAATCCTTCCTTTATCCCCAAGGTCTGCTCCCATTTTCACTTGTATCAAACTATCGAATTGCCAGTATTCTTTCCCAATCACACCAATAAAGCAGAGTGTAGATTTCACCAATTGGATGTGCATAGGCAATTGCATTTCTACATCCACAGAATTAAAGGATTTAGAAAATCAGACTAGCTATTCATTTCCTTTGCTGAAACAAGGATGGGTTTGCCAGTTTCTAAGGTCACACTATCAAACTGGATCTCTAACTGCATCTCTTTCATTTATACGTCTGAGAGAAGAGAGTTACCCCTTAAAGTCAAAGCGCATTCTACCAGATCATTTTCTACTTCTGCTGCCTTCCAAGCCAGGACTCCTACTGATAATATATGTGCAGCAGCAACATGGGCTACCCCTCATACCTTCATTACCCATTACAAATTGGACCTAACTTCCAGGAGTAGGGTCTCATTTGGTTCCACGGTATTCAGGAGTATTTTTCAGTGAGCCACCCATACAAGATGCTAGGGACGCTGTCCCACACGTAATAATGGAGGTGAGATAGGACTACATAACATAAAGGAGTTATGTACTCACCATAACGTTCCATGTATGTAGTCATCTCGCTGAACATTATTACGAACCCACCCACCAGCCCCCTTCCTGGAGGATCTGGATACAGTTTCTAGGGTCTTTTTTTTTACTATAAAAGACACTTTTATAAGGTTTTTCTTCCGTACCTTTGTTCTCTTATTCTACCTTTTCTCCTTTTTATAGACTAGCAGCAAACAAGATCTGGGGAGTGTGCTCATGCACCTTGGGATACCTCCTAGCCACGAGTCAATCAGAAGTTTTAAGGCTTTCTAAAAGTGGCTGAGTCGGAGCTGAGGATCAGCTCCAAACCCACACATAATAATGTTCGGCGAGATGGACTACATACATGGAACATTATGGTGAGTACATAACCTCTTTATATATCACTTTGGCTAACATATACTGGATACCTGGTATTGGAGCAAAAACAGCTAATAAATAGAGTTAATTTCTATTAAAGCTAAGGGAGAGCCATCATCTGTGCAGGAGATTTTAATTGTATCTTGTCTAAGAATGACACTTTCAAATTGACGGCCGCAGCCAAAAAGTTAAACAACTTTATTCGTACTTTAAATATGAGAGATTTCTACACCATAAGAGAGTCAGAATCCCTTCAGTATACACATTCTCTTATAGGTTTGGTGCACAAGCAACTATAGATAAGATTTTGTGACCAATACTTTAATATCCAAAATTCAGGAGGTTATAATTAGTACATGTACACTATCCGACCACAATGCTATTTTCTTTAAAATACACATAGCACCTAAGGAATTGATTTTTTGGCAGAGGTTACCTGCTTATATTACTAAACTAAAGGATTTTAGGGAATGGTTTTAAAGGAGATAACATCTTTTCTGGACATCAGTGATAATAATGAGACCTCTAGAACCATACTTTGGGATACATTAAAATCATATCTATTTGGTAAAATTAAAAGTTGGTATGTAAACAAAATAAAGGAATGGGATAAAGAGTTAACAAGAATTCAGTCAAAAATTGATATATTAAAAAATTTAGACATGAAAGATATTACTAAAATTTCTGAAATAAAACAACTGAATCTGAAGTATACAGAGATCTTGAATCATAAAGTAGCAATAAGCATAGAAAGAATAAAATTACAAACTTATTCAATCAATCCCAAAAACATGCATAGACTTGCAGTTAAATCTAAAAACTTGACAAATGCCAATCGTATTAAAGAAATTATAGGTAACTCCAAGAAGAGACCTAAACATGTAACTGATCTAAACAAAATATTAGAAGCTTTTAGAAAACACCATGAAACAGTGAATAGTGTCAACAATAATAACAATGATAATACATTAAAGGATGAATTCTTAAAAAAAACATAAATATAAAATTAACAAAGGAACAAAATACTAAATTACTTAAACCAATATCCTTAAAGGAAATTAAGGAAAGTAAAAACATCAATAACAATAAGGCTCCAGGTCTTGATGGCATTATAGGGGAAATATATAAGATAATTCCAGGTGAAATGCTAAAAATTTTATCTGATGCTTTTGAAGATTTTAGAAAGAATGTGTTTTCCCTTTGTGGAAATATGCCATGATTTCACCTATCCCAAAACATGACAAAGATCCTAAACTAGTGACCTCTTATCACCTTATTTCTCTTTTAAATGTGGACTATAAGATGTTTACATCAATTCTAGCAAGTAGATTAAATCACTTTTTACCAAAAATAATATCTTATGATCAAACAGGTTTTATTTCATATAGCAAGGTCCAAGACAATGTCATTAGACTTCTAACCTTAATAGATTATGCAAACAAAAAAAAGAATTAACTATTATTAGTTTAGATCTGGATAAAGCTTTTGATTCTGTAAGTTGGTCATATTTATTTAAGGTATTAGATTTGTACAATTTTTCTTCAGATTTTATAAAATTAAGTAAATTATATACCACTTCCATATCATATATTAAAATAGGCGCTTTTTTATCAGGACCACTTAAAATATTAAAAGGCACCTTTATTATTTGCTTTATTAGTGGAGCCCTTAGCTAATTATATAAGAACTAATGACATGATAAAGAGCTTTGATATTAACATAAAATACAGTTCCAAAATTCAGCTCTTTGCTGATGGTATCTTATTAACAATAGGAAACATAGACTCCTCAATTGAACAAATTATAAAGTCTCTACATAACTTTGAAGTGATTTCAGGCCTAAACTTTAATCACAAGACTGAAACTTTTTTACTGAAAAAAAATAAGCTCTCTCCTGGAAAAATACAGTAATTTTAACTGGATGAACACTATGTTTAAGTATTTAGGGGTGTATATATATATATATATATATATATATATATATATATATATATATATATATATAAACAAATTGGAAAGATACCATACAAATAAACCACACAATTTTAATAAATATTGTTTAGGACCACCTAGACAAATGGAACAAAATGTTCTTTACCATGGAAGAAAGGTTAACCCTAGTTAAAATGATTATATTACCTAAAATTGTGTATATCTTCCAAACTATAATTGCTTCTCCCTCACAAAAATTAATCAAGCAACTTAATTTCTTATTAGGTTTTTATGGTTTTCTAAAAAAACAAGAATTAGTTATACATGGCATTATAGAAACTGGGAAGAAGTTGGAATAGCATTTCCACACTTAGAACTATATGCAGAATCAGTTATTCTTAATATAAGTTAATGGTTAAATTACAAGTACACATCAAACTGGAAAAACCTGCATAAAACTATTTTAGACACTAATAGTTGGGAAACAATAAATAATGATTTTTTTCACTGAAGCAGAAAAAGTTTATCTGGTTATAAAAAAAACTAATCTACCTTTGTTAATTACATAGCAAAGAGATTCAAACAAATAATGAGCAAAGATTATAAGGCAAAAAAAAACTTTTAATGTTTCCAATAGCATTCACAAATAAATGTTTGGACTCATAATATGAAAAAAATAGAAGAAATGAAAGAAAATGGTTTAGTATTCTGGTATCAATTTCTTGATTCCAATTATATACATGAGGCCACCTCTCTCATAGCAAGATATAACATAAACCAAAACAATTGGTTAAATATACAAACATTCAGAGAGTATATAGTAAATTAATTCAAAATAAATCAAATAATAAAGTCCACACCTAGACCCAAAATTCTATCACTTTGTGAAATGAATGCATTATGTAATAATGATGGGTTTTCACTATCAAAACTATATAGAACTCTACGTGTAGAAATACAAACCTCAGATGACTATATGGAACTATGCAGAAAAAGTTAATACATTTAGATTTTCAGAAAAAGAGAAAACAGTAATAGTTAGATCAGTTAGTAATACCAGATCATCTCCTTTTTGGAAAATGTATACATGGAAGGTCATACACAAACTCTTCTTTACTCATAAATTGGCACTCATGTCGGGAAATTAAATGTCTGAATGCTGGAAGTGTGAGGAAGCAGTTTGTGCTGATTGGGCACATGTGTTTATTAAATGTAAAACTGTAATCCCTTTCTGGTTGGAATTTAAATCCTTGTCGAGTGGTAGATTACTGGCGTCCTCTCCAGTTCAGCTGGTTAATCTGGGTATCTTGAGACAATGCTACAATTGTCTCATGTACACAGACAACCCTCTCCTCCTCCCAACAAACACAAATACATGTGAGAGAAGCAACTATATAGCCAAACTAGAAGCTGAACTCTCTCAACTCAGGGCTGGCATGACCAGACAGGAGGAGATGGTAACCACACATACAACAAACCCAGTCCCACATAGACCTACCACAACTGCAAACCAAACACATACACTTAAAAACACAAAGACATACTGAGGCTCTAATAAAAACTTACCAAAACAACAGAGGCTCCCAAAGCAGACATCCAAAAATCCACCACCTCAAAACAAAACACATGCAACACATACTTCAATAAATCAGTGTGTCAATCAATCACAGCCCTTAAGGCCAAACACCATGCCTGATACACTAGTAATAGGTGACTCTATAGTCAGACACACTGATGTCCCGCTTACCAGGCTGAACAAGGAGAGGGTGACTGTGAGCTGCCTATCGGAGCTAGGATCCACCATAACACACGCACTCAGGTCACTCCAAAGCAAGTACAAATATGACTCCGTCATTGTCCATGCTGGCGTGAATGACCTGAGATGTACCTCTCTGGACTACATGAAAAGAGACAGAGGAGCTCTCTGATTATGTAGCCCAGGCTGGTATGACCCTGACCCTGAGCAGCATCTTGCCCTCACCAAGAATGATGCCACAATACAAAGACAAGATGATCAGCTTTAATAATTGGCTCAAGTACTGGTGTCATTCTAAGGGGATCGAATGTCTGTCCGCCTGGGATGACATGTTGGACAAGCCACGCTGCTTTGCAAGGGACGGCTTGCACCTGTCACCACTGGGCTTCTGGATATTGGCTAAGGATCTTGCCACACCCATAGTGCCTTTTTTAGGCAAGGCTCAAAAGACAAACCCACCTCCTTAGAAAACAAAAATGGAAACAAACTAAGGGTAATGCTGCTCAACGCCAGAAGTCTAAATCTCAAGATGCAGGCACTCGATGCACTCCTCAGTATGGAGAACATCGACGTCTGTGCAGTAACTGAAACCTGGTTCAAGGCTCCTGAGAGCACCCCAGTGCTACCAGGCTATACCTCGTATCATGCTTTTAGGCCCAAAACCGGGCGAACCACAAGGAGGAGTGTCCATATTCATCAAGGACACCCACACCTCCAGGTTAGTAGCAACACATGAAGCATCTGAGACCATACAGGTGCAACTAACCATAGGCAAAACTGCTATACAACTGGTAGCATGTTACAAGACCACCCTCCCAATCTCAGGAACCCCACTCAGCCTTCCTGAAGATATTGGAGGATATGAATGTATCACAAAATACCATCATACTGGGAGACTTCAACTACCCTAACATAGATTGGGTACATTATTCTAGCCCTAACACCCTAGCCCAAAGGTTCCTGGAATTCATAAATTCAAATGCACTGGAACAACTAGTCACCTCTCCCACTAGGGAAGATAATATACTAGACCTGATCATCACAAACATGGGGACAAAATGCTCCACACCAGAGGTATACCCCTCACTAGTGAGATCTGACCACAAACTAATCACCCTGGATATACATATCCCACCTCCACCCCAGCACAAAAGACCACAGTGAAAAACTTCTCAAAAGCAGACTTCACTCTTAAGACTGAGATGGTATCCTTTAAGCCCACTGGGCCAGTGGATACCACATCCCACAATGCTGAATCCTTCACAAATGCTTTCTATGGACATCTCCAAGAATGCATGGATCATGCAATCCCAAATAAATCCAAGTCCCTCTCCACCAAAGGCAAGCATCCTGTCTGGTGGACCTCAGCCATTAACAAATTGTATAACAAAAGAAGGAAGCTACTGCACAACAGAGCAAAATCCCATAAAGGGAAGACATCTCTGATCAACACTAGCAGAAAACTACATTCTCTCATAAAAACATCCAAGGCCAACTTTGAGAGAAAAATCGCTAAGGACACTAAAGATAACCACAAAGCCTTCTTCAGCTATGTTAGAAACCTGGGGAAACCCTCAGCTATGCTCAGAGTTAGTTCACAACAACAAAAAATACACTGAACCCACAGATATTGCCAACATTCTGGCTGACAGGTTCAGTGCAAATGTCTCCCCTCCCTCACCCCCAAAAGAAGAAATACTTATCCCAGCTGAATGTAATCTCCCTGTCATCTCAGATGTCCAGGTGAGGGCCGCCCTCAGCAAAGCTAAAAACACAGCATCAATGGGACCGGACGGTATCCCGGGTTGCGTGCTACGTGAACTCCAAGAGGAGCTAAACCCGCACATAAAAATGCTATTTAACCTTAGCCTTACTACAGGATATGTACCTGAACACTGTCGTACAGCAACAGTGGTCCCACTCCACAAAGGGGGTACCTCTACAGACCCTGGGAACTACCGTCCCATAAGCTTAACCAGCCTGGTCTGCAAAGCTATGGAAAGAATCATTATGGAACTCAAACAGAGACATCAGGGACCTACAGACACTTGACCCCACCCAATTCGGCTTTGTAAAGGGCAGATCCTGCCTTTTGAACCTGGTTGACTTTTTCAAAACAGTCACTAGAGCCATTGATGAGGGCAAAGCAGTCCATACAGCCTACCTAGACTTGGCTAAGGCCTTCGACACAATACCCCACTCAGGCATCATAGATAAGCTCAACAGCTTAAATGTAAACCCTTATGTCACTAGATGGGTTGCAAACTGGCTAAAGGACAGAACCCATAAAGTTAAAATCGCTGGAGCAATGTCAGACTCAAAGCCAGTCACAGATTTCTCAGATGTTAAAGCAAACATGGGAGGGTTGTGGCTGACAAAGTTCGCAGATGACTGCAAACTAGGCGCCATAGTCGATAAACCAGCGGACACATACATCCTACAAAAAGGCCTCACAGAAACGGACAACTGGTGCCTGAGTCATGGCCTTAAACTAAATGCCAAAAAGTGTATAGTCATCCCCTTTGGGAAAAACAAAGTACCCACAAATTATCACATAGACAGCAACCCACTGAGTACGGAAAAAGTAATCAGAGACCTAGGGACCCAAGTCGATCGTGACCTCTCATTTGACACCCACGTTGCCAAAGTGGTTAGAAAGACATTCTACCTTGCACACCTCATCATGAAGGGATTCACATCCAGATCCAAGGATGTCATTGTACCCCTATACTCCTCCCTCATCAGACCTATGATTGAGTACAATGCCCCATTTGGTATGTACCTCACCCGGCATTTGCAACAGCTGGAGAGACTACAAAAGTACCTCACCAAGAGGATCAAGGGTCTCCAACATATGTCTTATTCTGCCAGACTAAAGAAACTCCAGCTCTATTCAGTAGCATACCGCCTGCTCAGAGGTGATCTCTGCCTGGCGTACAAGGCTATGTAAAAGAATTACAGTGGTTAGAACTTCATTTAATTAGTTTCCACCAACTTGTCCTCACCTATAACATCCTAAAGAATCCCCACAAGACTCCAGCCCTGAACCAACTACTTAAACAATACTCAGCTAACCGTCCACTCCGCTCATCTAACAAAACCCTGCTGCATATAACTCAAGCCAACAACACTGCAGGAAAATCTCTATTTGCTCATACCATAGCAAAGACATGGAATAATCTCCCCCAGAATATCTCCTCAGCTCCATCTATCTCACTGTTCAAAAGATCACTTAAATCACACCTCCTGCATTCCTGGCTCTGTCCTTGCATCACATAAATGCTTTCATGCTCTACCCAAATACTCCCTACCCTACTCTATATCCTGCTTTCTATCTCTATACTACAGTACTAATTTCTCCTCAAATATGACATACAGGGCCTTCCTGTGCTCACGCTCAAACCTGCATCAGCAAAGTTTGTCTGATCACACTGTCATATGTGATATATCTGATGATTGTATTGATACAATGTAGTCCTTTCATTAGTTTTTTATAAAAATCACTTCTTCATATTGTTTTTATATCTTGTATTGTAAATAATATCTAGTATTGTGTATATTACCACCAAACACGTAGTTGAATTAGTGGAGCTTTTCTCCCCGGGACTCCGCTGTAAATGGACCTTCCTCCAGTCGGACTTTCCCGGTCAACAAATGTAAAATAAAATAAATAAATAAAATAAAAATAAAATAAATATTAAGGAGCACCTAGACAAATGGAGCAAAATGTTCTTTACCATGGAAGAAAGGTTAACCCTAGTTAAAATTATTATATTACCTAAAATTGTGTATATCTTCCAAACTATAATTGCTTCTCCCTCACAAAAAATAATAAAGCAACTTAATTTCTTATTAATTAAGTTTTTATGGTTTTCTAAAAAAAAACAAGAATTAGTTATACATGGCATTATAGAAATTGGGAAGAAGTTGGAATAGCATTTCCACACTTAGAACTATATGCAGAATCAGTTATTCTTAATATAAGTCAATGGTTAAATTACAAGTACACATCAAACTGGAAAAACCTGCATAAAACAATTTTAGACACTAATAGTCGGGAAACAATAAATAATGATTTTTTCACTGAAGCAGAAAAAGTTTATCTGGTTATAGGTTCATAGGTTCATACTAGGCTATTTGCCCTAGGGCATTTATAAGCCTAGCCAGAGTTGTGTGGCTTTCACCACCCCTTAGGTTGAAGAATACTATACCCATTAGTTTGCCTTGCCTCTGTCCAGCAGTGATACAGAGATGATCCCCGGGGTAAACCTCGATCTCCCATCCACTGGTCAAGATTCCTCTTGAACAGAGCCAGTGAGGTGCTCTGTCTCACATGGACCGGGATTCTGTTCCACAGCATAGGGAGTCTCTGGGTGATGAATCTGTCCCTCCAGCACGTCCTATTTATATCCGTGTTGAGGTTTAAGTCTCTTGCTCTCGTGGCTCTGGTGGATTTGGATTTTTTGAGGTGGAGCATGTCCATTAATTCCAGGTTGGACATGGCCTTGTATGTCAGGCACAGGTCACCTCTGAGCAGGCGGTATGCGACTGAATAGAGCTGGAGTTTCTTCAGTCGGGCAGCATATGGCATATTTTGAGCCCCTTTATCCTTTTGGCGAGGAACTTTGGGGTCTTTTCAATTGCTGCAGGTGTCGGGTAAGATACATTCCGAATGGGGCATTGTGCTCAATCATTGGTCTGATAAGTGAAGAGTACAGGGGAACAATGACCTCCCTTGATCTGGATGTGAATCCCTTCATAATCAGGTGGGCAATGTAGAAGGTCCTCCTAACCACTTGATGTGAGTGTCAAAAGAAAGGTTACTGTCAACTTGGGTCCCCAGGTCCCTGATGACCTCTTCTGTGCTTAATGGATTGCCACCTATGTGGTAACTTGGGGTCTTGGGGTTACCTTGTTTTTACCAAAGGGTATGACTATACATTTTTTGGCGTTTAGCTTAAGGCCATGGCTCTGGCACCAGTTATCCGTTTCTATGAAACCTCTCTGAAGGATATCTGTGTCTGATGGATTTTCAACTATGGCGCCCAGTTTGCAGTCATCTGCAAACTTTGTCAGCCACAATCCTCCTATGTTTGCCTGCACTTCTGAAAAGTAGATCCCGAACAAGAGGGGGCCCAGGACTGAGCCCTGTGGGACACCGCCAGACCGGCTTGAGTCTGACATGGCATTATAAAAAAACTTTTGCTATAATGCAAGTAAAGAAAACTAATCTACCTTTGTTAATTACATAGCAAAGAGATTCAAACAAATGAACAAAGATTATAAGGCAAAAAAACTTTTAATGTTTCCAATAGCATTCACAAATAAATGTTTGGACTCTTAATATGAAAAAAAGAAGAAATGAAAGAAAATGGTTTAGTATTCTGGTATCAATTTCTTGATTCCAATTATATACAGGAGGCCGCCTCTCATAGCAAGATATAACATAAACCAAAACAATTGGTTAAATATACAAACATTCAGAGAGTATATAGTAAATTAATTTAAAATAAATCAAATAATAAAGTCCAGACCTAGACCCAAAATTCTACCATTTTGTGAAATGAATGCATTATGTAATAATGGTAAGTTTTCACTATCAAGACTATATAGGACTCTACGAGTAGAAATACAAAGCACAGAGGACTATATGGAACTTTGCAGAAAAAGTTAATACATTTAGATTTGTAGTAATACTACGTGTAGAAATACAAAGCACAGAGGACTATATGGAACTATGCAGAAAAAGTTAATACATTTAGATTTGTAATAATACTACGTGTAGAAATACAAACCACAGATGCCTATATGGAACTATGCAGAAAAAGTTAATACATTTAGATTTGTAATAATACTATGTGTAGAAATACAACCACAGATGACTATATGGAACTATGCAGAAAAAGTTAATACGTTTAGATTTGTAATAATACTACGTGTAGAAATACAAAGCACAGATGACTATATGGAACTATGCAGAAAAAGTTAATACATTTAGATTTGTAATAATACTACGTGTAGAAATACAAAGCACAGAGGACTATATGGAACTATGCAGAAAAAGTTAATACGTTTAGATTTGTAATAATACTACGTGTAGAAATACAACCACAGATGACTATATGGAACTATGCAGAAAAAGTTAATACGTTTAGATTTGTAATAATACTACGTGTAGAAATACAAAGCACAGATGACTATATGGAACTATGCAGAAAAAGTTAATACGTTTAGATTTGTAATAATACTACGTGTAGAAATACAAAGCACAGATGGCTATATGGAACTATGCAGAAAAAGTTAATACATTTAGATTTGAAATAATACTACGTGTAGAAATACAAAGCACAGATGACTATATGGAACTATGCAGAAAAAGTTAATACATTTAGATTTGTAATAATACTACGTGTAGAAATACAAAGCACAGAGGACTATATGGAACTATGCAGAAAAAGTTAATACATTTAGATTTGTAATAATACTATGTGTAGAAATACAAAGCACAGATGGCTATATGGAACTATGCAGAAAAAGTTAATACATTTAGATTTGTAATAATACTATGTGTAGAAATACAAAGCACAGATGACTATATGGAACTATGCAGAAAAAGTTAATACATTTAGATTTTCAGAAAAAGAGAAAGTAATAGTTAGATCAGATAGTAATACCAGATCATCTCCCTTTTGGAAAATGTATACATAGAAGCTCATACACAAACCCTTCTTTACTCCTCATAAATTGGCACTCATGTCGGGGAATTAAATATCTGAATGCTGGAAGTGTGAGGAAGCAGTTTGTGCTGATTGGGCACGTGTTTATTAAATATAAAACTGTAATCCTTTTCTGGTTGGAATTTAAATCCTTTACAAAAGCATTGTGGTTGGATAAATGTGAAGTGACTGACTCTTTACTATTATTTAATACTCCGATACCACCATCCATTCCAGGTACACAAGTGCACCTTCTCTGGTCCCTCCTTGCAATAGCAAGAAAAATCATTACTTTAAAATGGAAAAGCAAAAAAAATATATTATTTGTGGAATTTTTAACTTTGGCCAAAATTGTATGTAATAGATAATTGCTGACTATAACTTCAAGAATGACACATAAACAACTGGCTTGGTTGAAACTTAAAAAAAACTGTTAGATAAAATGTAAATGTATTGACAAAAGTATATATGTTATGGACACTGTATATAGTTAGTTCTGTTTTTATTGTTTAATAGTTTGTTTCATCTGTATTTATAAAACTCAATAAAATATGTGAAAAAAAGGAATAATTAGTAGAAATGTAAAATATTGTGTGATAATTATAATAATTAATCAGAGGAGGTTAGAAAGAGAGGCTGGATAAGGAATTCACAAAGAAACAATGGGAGGATATATGTATATCTCCCAAATATGCAACAAAGACTAGAACATTTAGGATCTTTGCTTGGAAGTGCTTGCATAGGTATTTTTATACCCCAAGTAGACTCCAAAGATTTTTTCATCAGATAGACATCAAGTGTTGGAGGTGTGATGGGGAGAAAGAGGTAACTGGGGACATATTTTCTGAGAGTGCAATGAGTTGGGAGACTTTAAAGATTCCCTGCAGTCTTCTGTGTCAGAGATACTGGGTGAGCAAATTGGTGTAACTAAAGAAATTATTTTTTTTCACCTATGATACAGAATCGGAATTGCCTAGACATAGTACGACCTTGCTGAGTCTAATTATGGTGACTTCCAAAAAAGGAATTACTAGAAAATGGAAATCAGAATCTAAACCAACTTTACTAGAAGTAGTGAATATAGTAAAACAACTGAAACTGGGATCTTTAGAAAACTGTAGGAGCAAATTACATAGGAAAAAATGGGAATTGTGGGAACAATACATGCAGAGGAGGAACAAGGTTTAAAAGTAGGCAGCATATGAATGAGCTATGTAATGACTAGATAGATTATAAGTGATGTATAAAATTTGCAGCTACAATTGTGTCGACGTGGTCTGTAATGTATAATGTTTGCAACTAGAATTGCATGAATATGGTTTCTTTTCATTTTTATAACTGTAGGATTGCGTATGTCATATGTGATAATTTAATAAAGATGTTTTTTTGTTTAAAAAAGTACTGTCTCTTATCCTGATAGATATGTATCAGTTTATAGATGCAATAAGGACTTTGCTCAATTCTTTAATTCCTTAAATCAGCATGCAACCCTAGGATAGCTGAATTGTTTAACATGATTTGCATGGTTGCTGCTCATGGGGCAAATGCAATTTTTGTAAGCACTGATAGTTTTTCCACTAAGCATTCTAGAAGTTTATTTAGGATGGTTTAGTTTGCAGAGCTATAGAACATAGAAGGTTTTTACATTTTGTTCAGACTGTTTATTCATTTAAAGAATGCATTTTTGCACACTGGAGTGACATCTAATGAAAAAGTCACGTAGTGCAGTTTTCAAACATTTTTGTGTTAATCCAGTGGCATACTTTACGTTTACCTGTACACAGTGGGTGATAACCGAGGTGGCATATGTCAGATGAGTTTTTCTGTAGTCTCTCGGGTAGGAAGGAGCAACATAGGAACACTCTGATTAGTGTTTTGTTTTAGCCGAGCCTTAATGGATATTTCTGAGGGGATTCATCTTGTCTTGCTTATGGAGGTGTATGTATATATTCTCTATTTTAATGTTTGTTTCCTTACATTGATGTGTTTGGTGTGATATGTAATACCATTGAAATATCTTTATTATATGTGGGTACTGCCATGGACAGGCCAACATTCTGATTACTTTGGAGATCTTGTAATGAAGTAATTCAGTTTTATATTTTTTCTATGTTTGTCTGACATTTATAAACTATTAATGAATATATGTCCGAGTTTGAATGTTCGTAACTTGTTCTATATTTATTTTGTTTTGTTTGCATTTTATTTTTAGGTATGGCTTCATTTTGGATTTGCCAATAATACCCTGTGATGTCATTAATCATATGACTTTTTGAATATATAATGACTGTTTGTCATGTTGAGCAAGTAGCCCTGATAAAGCTATGTGTAACAGCAAAACCGATCTGCACTGATTACATTTTTTAATTTTCAGCCATTTTCCAAATGCTGTGCCATTTTGGTGGCTTGTGTTGTTTTACATTTGCATCAGATGCATAGTTTGGTGGTATAAACCCAAAGAAAGACAGCATCACATAGTCCAAAGTTAATGGATTTTATTGTGGATGGACCAGCTGAAAACAGCTATTTTCTAGCAGGTGCATCCATTTATGTACAAACCTCTTTTTCCCATTTTTGCATATTTGGTTGGGGTGTCATAGTAACACTGACCATCATCTAGAGGCAATGTTCACACTGCTGGGTGGTTAACCTTGCCATGGTTGTTCTATACTACATATACACACCTGTATGCACATCTATGGCCAATTTAGAGTGTCCAGTCCACCTGCCGCATCCTTTTGGAAAGCGGGAGGAAAATACAGCACTTGGAGAAAACTCATATAAACCCAAGGAAGACATTCAGACTCTGCACAGAAGGCACTATAGCCAAGTATCAAAGCAGAGAACCTCTTGATGTGAGGTGACAAAGCTACCCACGATGACAGTGTGCCAGGTCAGTCTTTGTCACTGATTTACAACATTATAGATTTAACCTTTCTTTCGATGGGTTGCAATATGGAAAACAAATGTCTTATTTAGATTTAACCTTAAGTGGAATGGATAGTGGTAAAATGTGTACTGGAGTAATTAGAAAGTTTTTGGATGGAAGCCAGTACTTGTATGCCACTAGTTGTCATCCTCCCCATGTTTTGTCAGCATTACCTTATGGAGAGTTTTTAAGATTATCAAGAATTTGTAATGTTGAAAGGAGTTTATTAGATGAAATATATAATATCTCAATCATGTTTTGTAATAGGGGTGTTATGTAGTCCTATCTCACCATAATTCTTGCTGGATGGGTTCAGAGCAGATACTACAGCTCGAGAGCTTTTACTAGCTCGAGTAGCCCCTATCCCATGGTGCCTCACGGCTATTCCCCAGATCACGTTTCCCGTGAAAGCTTAGAGGTTGTGTCTTACTGGCGTTGGCGAAGTAAAACAATTTTTGACTATATTCAGTCTTTTCTACCCTTTTTCTATCATATAAATATATATAGATAGTTTCTATCTCTGTGCGACTGTTTTTTAAGGTTTTTCAGCCCCTATTCCCCCCTTAGGACTGTACGGCCCATTTAAGTTAGAAGGCCGTAGTGCCCATTTAAGTTAGAGGGCCTTTCCTCCTTGTGTGTGTGTGACTGTTTAAAAAAAAAGTTATCTCTTCTCACCTTTAAATTGTAGTTAATACTTTACTGTTGTTATCTTGGTATCTCTAAAGATAAAGATAAGAATCATAAAGATCATCGCCCTTCGGGATTCAAAAACTGTGATAGGTGTGCACAGAAAATGTCTCTTACAGACATCCACACCAGTTGTGTATATTGCTTTGATGAAGCCCATTTACAGGAACCCTGCACCCTCTGTCATGCTTTTAGCACAAGAGTTTTGAATGAAAGGAAGAGAAAACTCATTGACAGAGGTCTCATGACCAGTTCCTTCCAGGAATAGCTGGAACTTGGTCAGGCAGTGCCAAAATCCTCAGAGAAAATCATCTTCCCCGGCTTCGGGGACTAAAGCGTCGGAACCAAGAAGTTCCAGTTCTGACTCAACTTCATCTACTTCAGTGCCATCGATTTCATCAGTTCCAAGGCAATCTTAGGTACCAAAAAGTTTGCCTGACATCGAGACTGTATCTCCTACATTGAGATCTCCTATTTTGGAGAGAAAGAGGTCTCCTTCTGTCTCCACTAGATCTTCCAGGACCCTTTCAGATGAGGACATCAAGAGGGTGGTGAAGAGATTGCTTTCATATCCAGCTCTGGCTAGAAATTTGACCCCTCCAGACCCAAAGTTCTCAGAGCCGTCCCCCTTACCGACCACTATTCCTCTGACTGCTTCGCTCTCGGAGTCTATGACATCAGGTTCCTCTGTCTTTGACCCTTCAGCTACAGGGATTCAACTGGTTACCTCAGAGCCAATTACTCTATCCTCGATGGCTCAGTCTGGAGCCGAGGCTCTCGTGTCGACTCTAAGAGGGGACAGTCATCCTGGGTTCTTGTCTGTACTGACCCTCCCTCTCGGAGCCTTGGCTTGACTCAGCTCGGCTCCCACTTCTGCTTCAGAGCCCTTCCCTCTTACTAGGAGTTGACCATCCACCCCCTCAGAGCGGAGGTCTTCTTCGAAGCGGTGGAGAAGGCTTTTGAAGCTATAGAGAAGGCTATATCCTCTGCCAAGCCATTCCTTTGGAACCTGTGTCCCAGCAGCAGGTAGCAACCTCTTCCCCCTGCCTCCCCCACAGTGTAGGGAACCAGAGGCCCAAGTAGCCCCCATTGGAGGTGCCCCCTCTTCTGAGACCTCCCCAGATTATCCCACTGGAGAGCTCCCTCGGAAGAGGCTGTGTAAGAGGAAACATGTCGACTCCCCTGAGTCTGTCACATCAGACACTGATTTAGAGGAATCAGAAGAGTCCCCTTGATCCCCCTCTGAGGATGTCTCTTTTTCTGACATCCTAGAAATCCTTAGACAGAGGGGTGATTGGAAGACCTCTAACCCTAATGAGGATGAATCAGTGTATCTTGAGTCCTTTGGCTCCTGACCTTCCATCTCCTGGGTGACGCCGCCTTATGACGAACTTTTGGGGGTCATATCGCGGAAAGCATGGACCTCTCCAGATTCAGTGGAAGCTGTACCGAGGAGGCCAAACAAATTTATGACAGCACCTGAGGACAAGTCTTTCCTTAGTAAGGGAGTTCCAGATGATGCTATGGTGGTAGCAGCGGCCACCAAGAAGGAATTATCTGAGACATCTTCTAACATCCATCCTCCTAACAAGGAGTCCAGGACGATGGATAGGTATGGGAAGTGTACTTTTTCTTCAGCAGCATTTACATTAAGATCGCTTAATTACCTGACTCATTTTACTCGTCTTCAGAGGGATCTCCTGAAAGAGTTAAGAGATACCTTCCAGGGTTCAATAGCTCCAGTCTCCATGGATAAGGTTTCTACGCAGCTCTCCACCCTTACTTCCATAGCTAACCCCTCCATGAGGCTGATCTCATATGCGACAGATGGAGCGAGTAGAGCAGCCGCAGCAGGAATATCCCTCAGGAGACATTCATGGATGTGTCTTAGTAATTTTACGGAATCCTTCAAGTCTTCCTTCACTAACTTTCCCTTTGATGGTTCATCTCTTTTTGGACCCCAAGTGAAAGAGACTTTGACTAGGTGCGTGCAAGAAGGGAAAACCTTATCTGCCATCAGAGTCTGTTTCTTTCTCCTGTCGAGACCCTATCCCAAGGGTAATACAGGAGAGAAAATGTGGTTCCACAAATCCAAAAAAGGTTTCCCTCAGGTACAAGGTCAACCCTCCCCCAGAGGTAGAGGGGGAGGATATAATGGAAGATGCCACCCTCGCAGCAGAGGAGGTCCGCAACATCAGGGAGACAGAGAAGCTTTCTCTGATCGTCCATTCCATTGACCCTGAGGGGTTGCCTGACTGTCCATCTCTGGAGGCAGTCAGGGGTCGTATATCGCTGTACCCAAGCACCTGTCTAACCATCATTCAAGATCATTGGGTACACACAATAATATCCAGAGGTTACTTGATTCCCTTTATTTCTGAAACCCCAACAAACCGGTCTCTTTCAGACGTACCACCCATCCAACTAGACCGTGCAACATCAGAGGTCATCTTGTTGCTAAAAAAGCAGTCATCCAAGAAATCCCTGCAGAGCAAGTAGGATCCAAAACTTACTCTCGATTCTTTTTAGTTCCAAAAAAGACAGGGGACTGGAGTTCAGTTCTAGATCTCAGCAGGCTCAACTAGCATGTAAGAAAATCAAAGTTCTGAATGGTCACTCTGCAGACAATATTTCCCTTTATCATGAAAGACAACTGGATATGTTCAGCTGATCACCAGTATGTGTACTACCATATCAAAATGGACAGACGCTCCAGGAGACACTTACGTTTCTGGCTGGGAGCCAGTCATTTTCAGTTCAGAACACTGCCCTTTGGCCTCACTACATCCCCCAGTGTGTTTACCAAATGCATGGCAGTGGTAACGGCTCACCTGAGATGTCAAGGATCCCAGGTGTTTCCTTATCTAGATGACTGGCTGCTCACTGCTACCACCAAGCATCAACTCATAAGGACCAGGGATGAGACTCTATCCTTGTGCGCCAGTCTAGACATCACTGTAAAGTTGCAAAAGTCAGTCTTATCTCCCTCGCAGCATATTGTATATTTAGGCTCAGAAATAAACACAACCACCATGTCAGTAAGACTAACACAGGAAAGAGTGGAATCTCTACGCAGTCAGGTCAGATCCTTACTAAAAAAAAACAGAGAGTCCAGGCCAGAGTAGTTCTTCAAGTCCTAAGCACTATGGCTTCCACCATCCTATTAGTTCCTCTTGCTCGCCTACAGATGAAAATTCTCCAATGGCTGCTATTTGAACAATGGTCGATGCAATAATAACAAATGCTTGCAAAAAGGATCTGACATGGTGGTTGCACACAAAACAACTTGTCCTAGGTCATTCACTTGTTCCTCCCCAAGAAAAAGCAGTTTTGACCACGGACGCTTCTCCGGTTGGGGGGCATTATCTGGGAATGACAGTCCCAGGTACTTGGCAGAACCATGATAACCACTTGCACATCAATGTTCTGGAGATAAGAGCGGTGCTGTATGCGTTGCAAGCACTTCACAGCTCCCTTCCCACCAGGACAATTGCAATTCAGTCAGACAAATATGTCTGTTGTGTGGTACATAAACAAAAACGGGGGAACCAAATCTTACCCTCTTTGTCAAGAGGCCTTAAGAGTTTGGAAATGGGCAATGGATACTCAGCACTTTCTGATAGCAACACATATCCTGGGGAAATCCAACGTAATAGCAGACAAACTCAGTCAAGCAATTCTGATGCCTCACGAGTGGTCCCTGAACCCAATGGTTGCGAAAGAGATCTTTCACAGATGGGGCCAGCCTTGCTGCAATTGTTTTGCCACTCACCTGAACACCACATGCATCAGCTACTTTGCCCTCATTCCCCAACCGGGAATGTCACCCAGGGATGCTCTAGTTCGTGACTGGCCCCGGGACTTCTTTATGCTTTTCCTTCTTTTCCACTCATCCCCAAAGTAATACAGAAAGCAAGACTGTTGAGGAGTTCCTTGATCCTCATTGCTCTTTACTGGCCTCAACAGGTTTGGTTTCCCTCCCTGTGGCCCTAACTCTTGGAGGAACCATGGATTCTGGACTCATCTCCAGATCTCCTGATTCATCAATCGGGACAGTTCCATCCCTCCATCCACACCCTCAAATTGACAGCATGTCTGCTCCAGTTCCACGAATAGCCAGGTGTATTCCCTTATCCCTTGTGGTCAAACACATCCTAATTTCATCCCATAAACATTCCATTCAGAAACTATATTCTAGCAAATGGAAAAGGTTTTCCGTTTGGGCTATGAGTTCTTCTCAGGCCTCCAATAAAACAACCATTAGAACCCTGGGACTTAAACTTAGTCCTCTCATCTTTGATGTCTGCACCCTTTGAGCCATCCTCTTCTTCAGACTTAAAATTGTTATCATGGAAAACTTTATTCTTGATAGCCATAACATTTCCTAGGAGAGTTTCAGAACTACAAGCTCCTTACATTATCTTTCACAAGGATAAGAGTCTCTCTGAGGACGGACCCTTCCTTTCTTCCCAAGGTATGCTCAGAGCACAATCTGAATGCCAGCTTTGAGCTACCTGTGTTTTTTCCAAACCACTTTAATAAATCAGAGTATAGACTACACCAGCTAGATGTCCACAGGATGCTCAGGTTTTATATACACAGGACTAAAGAATTCAGGAAATCTGATCAACTTTTTGTTTCATTTTCTGACAAAAGAAAAGGCTTGCCTGTTTCTAAAATTACCCTTTCAAAATGGCTTTCGGATTGCATATCCTTTGCTTACCAACAAGCTGGTAGAGAATTACTTGTAAAAGTTAAAGGTCACTCTACTAGGGCTGTAACTACTTCATGTGCCTTTAGATCTAGGCTCCCAATTGACACTATTTGTGCAGCAGCTACTTGGGCAAGACCACATACATTTGTCACTCATTACAAATTGGATTTGGCCTCCCGGGACAGGTCATCCTTTGAGTCCACTGTACTGAAAAGTGTCTTCGCTTGAGCCACCCGGGATAAAGGTGCTAGGGACGCTGTCCCATCCAGCAAGAATTACGATGAGATAGGACTACATAACATAAAGACGCTATGTACTTACCATAACGTTCCATGTTTGTAGTCCATCTCGCCTATATTCTTGCGTCCCTCCCTCCAACCCACTTCCTGTTTCTGGGGGATCTGGTGGACCTTTTTGGTGCTGCCTGACATTGTTCTTTTTATTGTCCACCTGGAATGGATTGTATTTCTAATCCTTTGCTGTATCCATACAGCTCCTTTCTTATTCTTACCTGCTAGGTATTTATTGCTTTATTGCAAACTAGATCTGGGGAATTGCTGTGAGGCACCATGGGATAGGGGCTAGCCTCGAGCCAGTAAAAGCTCTTGTGCTTTAGTATTGGCTCCAAACCCATCCAGCAAGAATGTAGGCAAGATGGACTACAAACATGGAATGTTATGGTAAGTACATAACTTCTTTTTATAATAAGGAGGTGGTAGAGGA
Source organism: Protopterus annectens (assembly GCF_019279795.1). Taxonomy (NCBI): domain Eukaryota; kingdom Metazoa; phylum Chordata; order Ceratodontiformes; family Protopteridae; genus Protopterus; species Protopterus annectens. Next base: position 775,011,038 of record NC_056733.1, read on the forward strand.
AGCCAAACAAACTTTTATCTTTGGAATTGAGTAAAAATGTGAATAAAAGGTATTGGAACAAGTTGAAAGTAAATAGCGGGACTAACAAAGAACAGATGTATTTTGTCACTACATATAATATTAAAAGTGAAGACATTTGTGACATTGTAAGATATTATTGAACTTTCTTCTTAGAGATAGGGATTTGAATAAAATTCTGGATAAATATCCCATGACGTCATATAAATGGGGGAGGAGTTTAAAAGACATCCTTATACACGGAAAATTTGTTTTACCAAAAATAAATCTGAATGACTGTCCAATATTTATGGGCACTTTTAAATGTAATAGGTGCTCTATTTGTAAACATGTAGTGTGTTCCTTTGAATATATAAATAAGGTTAAATATACACCAAGAGGGCGTTTTACATGTAATAGTAAGGGGGTTATTTATGCCCTAAAATGTCCCTGTAGTTTCTTTTACATTGGTGAGACAAAAAGAAAGTTTTAAGGTGAGGTCAATGGAACATATCAGGACATAAAAAATCAAAAGGAAGACAAAATCATAGCCTGTCATTTTAAAGATGTACACAATAGTAATGTTTCTGTGCTCCAGGGTAGTGTTTTAGAACAAATCTATATTAGAGATGATGATGAAACTTTTTTGAAAGAAAAGTTGTTGTATAAGGAATCTGTTTTTATTCTTAAATATGATACAGTGGTTCCTATGGGACTGAATGGAGATATTAATTGGAAGTATTTTATTTAATTGTTTAATTATCTGACTGCATAATTGAATAATTGTTTTTTGATTTTGTATATAAGGTAGTAAAACTTTTGATGTATTTTGTAATCCATGAAGGTCTTGTACCAAGGCGCTAGAGAATTAAAGTGCTTTGGGTCTGAGCCAGTGGTTTTGCTTCTTTTTTCTGGATAGTTGTTTGGATTCAGTAACATCTGGTCTGTCTGTCCACCTGTAGAGCATTTACCTTTGAGGACTGTCACTGGCCACTTAGGTCTTTCTAGTTAGGGTGATATCACTGAGGACAATCTCTTCTCAGATGATAAGCACTGGATGGGCTTCAGTGTTTCTAGAGAGACTCTTTCTTGTTCCTGGCATGAGATTCCAGTTTTTAGATAATTCTGCCTGGTTTCAGGCACTTTATCTTTTATCTATGGGAAGGGCTCATGCCATGCCCTTTAAGACTGACTATCACCTGCCTTCAAAAGCTTCTCATGATTTATCAGATTATCTTTTTTTTTCTTTTGAATAATGTTTATTTTTGTCTTTGCTAAACGAGGTTTTGGAGAGCCTACTTTAAAGAAGTCACCCCCTCGAGCCTTCCACTCTTAATATTTACCACAGGATCTGGAATTGTCGAATTATTGTGAAGTTTTGCCTAATCACAGCTTGATTCAGTTGTATTGGAGTATCAAGTCTGTGACCGGTTTCATTTTGGATTATGCACTAGATAAGGTACTGAGGTATCCCTTTGTTGGGTAATGAATACTCTCCTAATGATGAGGGATTAACGCTACTCTTCCACGTTCCTTCTTGATCTGTCTGCTGCATTTGATGAGTCAGACTATGACCTGCTTTTGGACTTGTAATGGACACCTGTGGTACTTTAGTTACTGCTCTGGACTGTTATATACTGGTTTGCATTTTCAGAATGTAACAGACAGGTAGTATCTGGAGTTAATATCTCTTCCAGTCTTTCTGTTACATGCATACATACATACAAATATTTAAAGCATGGGCATTAATGTCCTTCCAGATTGCCAGTATATACTACAAAGTTGTTCCCATAAAAACTGTTCAGGCTGTTCTTAAAACTATCTAAACTAGTGCTTGCTTTAATGTAATTTGGTAGTCTGTTCTATGCATCAGCTACTCTGTCAGAGAACCAATTAGTACACTTCTCATTCCTATAGAATCTTCTACATAGGTTATCTGATGACTCTCTAGTACTCTTTGATAACCCCAAACATTCCCAGAGGTGGTAGTCTCTAAATGCCCTATATACCAAAATTAGATCTCTTAAATATCTGTAAGAGACATTAACCAATTCTGATATTTATGTCTTTCATAATAACTTAAAATTTCACATCCATAGATGCCCTTGCTGTATTTCCGCTGTACTCTTTCCAGTTTACTCATGCTTGTCTTATAGGGTTTCCATATTGTTATTCCATACTCAAGTTTGGGTTTAATGTAACTAACAAACAATGACTTCATTTCTGATTTACTAGACTTTGTAAATCTTTTTATACAACCTAAACTTGTGTAGGTTCATAGGTAGGTACTAGGCTATCTGCCCGAAGGCATTTATAAGCCTAGCTGGAATGTGTTGGCTTTTTCCGCCCCCTTAGATTAGTTCCCTGTGCCTCTGTCCAGCACAGCCATTGAAGTGATCCCTGGGGTAAACTTTCTGTTTCCCATCCACTTGTCAAGGTTTCTTTTGAAGAGGTTAGCGTGGAGCTCTGCCTAATGTAGATTGGAATCTTGTTCCAGAGCATGCGAAGTCTCTTGGACAGGAATCTATCCCTCCAGCACGTCCTATTTATTGTTGTGGTGAGGATTAGATCCCTCGAGCGTGTTGCTTGAGGGGATATGGTTTTCTTCAGGTGGAGCATGTCCATCAATTCTGGGTTGGACATGGCCATGTATGTCAGGCAGAGATCACCCCTGAGTAGGCGGTATGCAACCGCGTACAGCTGGAGTTTCTTCAGTTGAGCTGCATAGGGCATCTGCTTGAGGCCAGTGATCCTCCTGGTGAGGTACTTCTGTGGTCTTTCCAGTTGTTGCAGGTATCTTGTAAGGTACATCCCAAATGGGGCATTGTACTCTATGATGGGTCTTATGAATGATGCATAGAGGGGCCCAATGACCTCTTTCGATCTGGATGCAAACCCTTTTGTGATTAAGTGGGCCACATAGAAGGATTTTCTAACCACTTTGGCAATGTGATTATCAAAGGAGAGGTTACTATCTACTTGGGTCCCCAGATCCATTATTACCTCTTCCGTATTTAGGGGGCTACCACTTATGTGGTAGTTTGTGGGTACTTTGTCTTTTCCAAAGGGGATGACTATGCACTTTTTGGCATTTAGCTTGAGGCCATGGTTTTGACACCAGGTATCTGTCTCAGTGAGACCTTTTTGGAGGATGTCTTTGTCAGCCAGAGAGTCAGTTATAGCCCCTAGTTTGCAGTCATCTGCGAACTTAGTCAGCCATAGTCCTCCTGTGCTTGCCTGTACCTCTGAGGAAGTATATGCCGAACAGGAGGGGTCCTAGGACTGAGCCCTGGGGAATGCCACCTATAACCAGTTTAGAGTCAGACCTAGCTCCCGCAACTCTTACCATGTGGGTCCTGTCCGTGAGCCAGTTGGCAACCCATCTCATGATGTAGGGGTTTATGTTCAAGCTGGTGAGCTTGTCTATAATACCTGAGTGGGGAATGGTGTCGAAGGCCTTTGCAAGGTCTAGGTAGGCTGTGTGGACCACCTTTCCCTTGTCTATAACCTTGGTAACTGGCTCAAAGAAGTCCACTGGATTTAGGAGGCATGATCTGCCCTTAACAAAGCCGAACTGGGTAGGGTCCTGTGTTTGGAGGTTTCCAATGTCTCTGTTAATGAGATCCATGATGATGCACTCCATAGCTTTGCAGACCAAGCTAGTCAGGCTTATAGGGTGATAGTTTCCATGGTCCATTGTAGCTCCACCTTTGTGGAGTGGAATAACCATTGCTGTGCGCCACTCTATGAGCACATAGCCTGTGGAGAGGCTGAGTTTAAACAGTGTGTTTAGGTGAGGGGTTAGTTCATCTTTGAGCTCATGTAGGACGTAGCCTGGGACACCGTCCGGTCCCATTGATGCTGTATTTTTGGCTTTGGAGAGGGCTGTTTTAACCTTGAGTGTCTGTGATTTCAGAGGCACTACATTCTTCTGGTATAGTTATGGGCCCTTTTGGGGGTGAGAGGGTGGTGAAGTTTGCATTGAACCTGTCTGCCAGGATGTTGGCTATGTCAGTGTATTTTGTGCCATTCTGCACTAACTCCGAGCAGATCTGAGAACTGCCACTTAGATTCTTGACATAGCTAAAGAATGCCTTGTGGTTATCTTTGGAGTCCATGGCAATTTTCTTTTGAAGCTAGCCTTGGATGATTTTATGAGGAAATGTAGTTTCTTGCTGATACTGATCAGGGGTGTCTTCCTTTCTTGGGATTTTACTCTTTTGTGTACTAGTTTCCTCCTTCTATTGTATAACTATCATTAATCTATTGGTTGATGTGATTAGTAAAACTCATAGCTAGAACGACCCACATACCCTGGTGCTTAAATGAGTCTACAGATTCAGTCACTGGGTGCTGTATTAAATATTCACCTTTCAATTTATGTCTCCCAAAACTCATAATCTTAGTTTTTGATGGACTGTATTTAACAGCATATAATTCTCCTGTCCCAAATGGTCAAGTTAGTCAAGTTCTTTTGCAGACATGCCCTATCTGTAGCACATGTAATCAGTTTACGACCCTCACTACCACAATCCTGCATGATGACTGTAGAATACCACAGATGAAAAAGATAGATCTGAAAGATACAATCTAAACACGTAAGGGTCTAGGACAGAGCCCGTGGGACACCTTGACTGTAACCAAGAATTTCACCAGTCCTATTTGTAAGCTATGCAGCTATCCATCTTATCAACAGTAAATCAATACCTAGTTGATCTAATTTATTGATCATTGTTTTGTGTATGACTCTGTCAAATCATCATCATCTTCTTTTGGCTGTTCCCATTAGGGGTTGCCACAGCGGATCACCTGTTTCCATTTCTTCCTGTCCTCTGCATCTTGCTCTGTCACACCAACCACCTGCATGTCCTCTCTCACCACATACATAAACCTTATCTTAGGCCTTCCTCTTTTCCTGTTATCTGGTAGCTTCATCCTTAGCATCTTTTTCCCAATATACTCAGCATCCCTCCTCGGCACATGTCCAAACCAACGTAATCGTGCCTCTCTGGCTTTGTCTCCAAACCTTTCAACCTGGGCTGACCCTCTAATATACTTATTCCTAATCCTGTCCACCCTTGTCACACCCAGTGCAAATCTTAACATCTTTAATTCTGCCACATCCAGCTCAAACTTTTGCCTTTTTGTCAATGCCACTGTCTCCAACCCATATAACATAGCTGGTCTCACTACCCTCTTGTAGACCTTCCCTTTCACTCTTACAGGTACTCGTCTGCCACAAATCACTCCTGACACTCTTCTCCACCCACTCCATCCTGCCTGTACTCTCTTCTTCACCTCTCTTCCACACTCACCATTACTCTGAACTATTGATCCCAAGTATTTAAACTCATCCACCTTCGCCACCTCTACTCCTTGCATCCTCACCGTTCCTCTATCCTCCCTTTCATTCACACACATATATTTTGTCTTAGTCCTGCTGACCTTCATTCCTCTTCTCTCTAGAGCATATCTCCATCTCTCCAAGGTCTCCTCCACCTGTTTCCTACTCTCACTACAGATCACAATGTCAACTGCAAACATCATAGTCCACGGGGCCTCCTGTCTGATCTTGTCTGTCAACCTGTCCATCACCATTGCAAATAAGAAAGGGCTCAGAGCTGATCCTTGATGTAATCCCACCTCCACCTTAAACGCAATCGTCACTCACACTGCAGACCTCACTGCTGTCACACTACCCTTGTACATATCCTGTACCACTCTTACATACTTCTCTGACACTCCCGACTTCCTCATACAATACCACAACTCCTCTCTAGGCACTCTATCATATGCTTTCTCTAAATCCACAGACACAATGCAACTCCTTCTGACCTACTCTGTACTTCTCCATCAACACTCACAGAGCAAACATTGCATCTGTAGTGCTCTTTCCTGGCATGAAACCATACTGCTGATCACTAATCATCACGTCCCTTCTTAACCTAGCTTCCACTACTCTTTCCCATAACTTCATGCTGTGACTGATCAATTTAATCCCTGTGTAGTTACTACAGCTCTGCACTCCACCCTTATTCTTAAAAATCAGTACCAAAACACTTTTTCTCCATTCCTCAGGCATCCTCTCACTTTCCAAGATTTCATTAAACAATCTGGTTAAAATCTCCACTGCCATTTCACCTAAACACCTCCATGCTTCCACAGGTATGTCATCTGGACCAACAGCCTTTCCATTCTTCATCGTCTTCATGGCTATCCTTACTTCCTCCTTGCTAATCCATTGCACTTCATGATTTACTATCCCCACATCATCCAACCTTCTCTCTCTCATTCTCTTCATTCATCAACCCCTCAAAGTACTCTTTCCATCTGCTCAACACACTCTTCTCGCTTGTGAGTATGTTTCCCTCATTATCCTTTATCACCTTTACCTGCTGCACATCTTTCCAAGCTCAATCCCTCTGTTTAGCCAATTGGTACAGGTCCTTTTCTCCCTCCTTAGTGTCCAACCTTTCATACAACTCTTCATATGCTTTATCCTTAGCCACCTCTCTCTTTGCCATGCACCTCATCTCCTTATACTCCTGTCTACTTTCCTCATCTCTCTGACAATCCCACTTCTTCTTTGCCAAACTCTTTCTCTTGTATACTCTCCTGTACTTCCTCATTCCACCATGTCTCCTTGTCATCATTTCTCTGTCCAGATGTCATACCAAGCACCTTTCTAGCTGTCTCCCTTACTAGCTCTGCTGTAGTTACCCAGCTATTTGGTAACTCTTCACTGCCACCCAGTGCCTGTCTTAACTCATCCCTGAACTCCACCTCACAATTACCCTTTTTCAATTTCCACCATTTGATCCTTGATGCTGCCCTCACACTCCTCCTCCTCTCTTGATCACCAGCGTCATCCTACAAACCACCATCCTATGCTGCCTAACCACTTTCCCTGGTCACCACTTTACAGTCTCCAATCTCCTTCAAACTGGCCCTCCTACATAAGATATAATCCACCTGTGTGCTTCTTCCTCCTCTCTTGTATGTCACCCTATGCTCCTCCTCTGTT
>NC_056733.1:775018558-775061899 GCF_019279795.1 Protopterus annectens
AAACCCTTTTTGGCACTAATAAATCACCAGCTATTCTGACTACGGCACTAATAAATTACCAGATATACTGACTACGACAGGAACATTTGTGCCGCTATTTTTGATTAAACACTGACAGCATCATATTACTTCTTCTGAGGTGCATTTAGGAGGAAAACTGTAGATTTCAAGAAGGAGGTAACCCTGTCCTCATTTGGAATTGATTCAAGCATTTGTGAAACCGTCCCTTCTAATTTTTAAATGTCACTGGTGACTCCAAAAGGTTTGGCGTACACCTTCACTTAAACATCACCTCACACACATGCATACACACACACACACACACACACACACACACACACACACACACACACACACACACACACACACACACACATACACACATACATGCATGCATGCACGCACACATGCACACACACGCATGTGCGGACACACACACACACACACACACACACACACACACACACACACACACACACACATGCACACACAGCTTGTCATTATCCCCTATGTCACAAGATGGGTCACAAACTGGCTCAAAGACAACCCACAGAGTGAGAGTTGCTGGAGCCATGTCAGACTCAAAACCGGTCACAAGTGGCATCCCACAGGGTTCTGTCCTGGGACCACTCTTGTTCGGTATATACTTTTCCGAGGTACAGGCAAATGTGGGAGGACTATGGCTCACCAAGTTCACGGATGACTGCAAACTGGGCGCCATAATCAACTCTCCAGCTGACACAAACATCCTTCAAAAAGGTCTCACAGAGACAGATAACTGGTGCCAGCACCATGGTTTAAAGCTAAATGCCAAAAAATGTATAGTCATACCCTTTTGCAAAAACAATGTGCCCTCAAATTACCACATAGGCGGAAACCCATTAAGTACAGAGAAAGTTATTAGGGACCTGGGGACCCAAGTTGATAGCAATCTCTCCTTTGAAAACCACATTGCCAAAGTGGTTAGAAAGACCTTCTACATAGCCCACCTCATCATGAAGGGTTTCACATCTAGATCAAGAGAGGTAATCGTGCCCTTTATTCATCCCTCATCAGGCCCATCATAGAATACAATGCCCCTTTTGGGATGTACCTTACCCGACACCTGCAGCAATTAGAAAGACCCCAAAAGTATCTCACCAAGAGGATCAAGGGTTTCAAACAGATGCCATATGCTGCTCGGTTAAAAAAACTCCAGCTCTACTCAGTTGCATACCGCCTACTTCGAGGCGATCTATGCCTGACATACAAAGCTATGTCAAATCCAGAATTAATGGACATGCTCCACCTCAGTAAATCTAAATCCCTTAGAGCCACACTGAGGGACTTGAACCTCAGCACAGAAATAAATAGAACTTGCTGGAGGGACAGGTTCATAACCCAGAGGCTCCCTTCGCTCTGGAATAGAATTCCAGTTCATGTGAGGCATAGCACCTCACTGAATCTCTTCAAGAAGAATCTCGATAAGTGGATGGGGGATCGTAGGTTTGTCCCAGGGATTACTCATGTGTCACTATTAGACAGAGGCACAGTAAACTAAACCTTAAAAAGGGCACAGTATACTCAAATTAAGGGGTGGCGTAAGCCATACAGAATCGGGCTAGGCTTATAATTGCCCCAGGGCAGATAGCCTAGTATGAACCTATGAACCTATAAATGAATTCCATATTTTTTTTTTCTTGTACTTTATAATTACCAGGTAAGCATCGATGGATACATGAAAATAAGCCATAAAAGTAGGTTACCAGAGTTCACCACTATTATGTGTGACATACAGAATTCAACCCAATTGTCCCCTCTCTTGCATGACTATAACAGATCGTTTTTCCAGTTTTCCATGTCACTAAATTGCCCCCACCCATTTACAACTTAAGAGAAGTGACAGTATTCATGCCAGGAAAACTGATAAACTATTATATTTCACTTACAAAATACTTGTACTCACAATAAATTATTTTAATATGTTCTTTTCAGTGTACTTAATTATTTCTTAGTAATAAAGATGTTATTTTTTTTCTGTGAACTGCACTGATGAGCCCTATTTGTGTAGTGGGGGCCTCTGCAGCACCCCAGTTTCCTGAAGCAGTTATTGCTGTGTACTGTCTAACCTTGTGGGTTTTATATGGTGGAAATGCTATAGTAATGTTGTCTTCTTCTCATGTAACGATTATTCCACAGAGTAGGAGGTGGGTGAGCTTTAACCTAGGGCATATCAAAGTAATCTTAAGGGGGTAGATTCTCCTCAAAGAAAATATGAAGAGACAGGATTGGATGTGAACCAGAGAGATCTGAAGTCAGACCAGCTTTATACTGGAGCGAACTGAATGACTACCGCCATCAAGGCAGGTTATCCTGCCATAAATTAGTTGGTTTTGTCATTTTATTTTAATTTAGTATTCTTCATGATTTACTGTCTCATAACTTCCTAATGTTCTTCCACAACAAACAGATCTATTTTAAGAACCTTTATTAAAGCTTTCTTATTTAGTATTTATTACATTCACAAAGTAGTAGAAAGTATCCTAAGAACTAAGCCAACACGGGAATTGAGAAAGGAGATTCTGTCAATAGGGATGTCTGCAATTAGGGATACAGACAACAGGCAAGATGGGGCTGGAATTTATTGCAGAGAACTGGCAAAGGAAGCAAGATATTGGGGACAAATAACTGGAGAGGGGAAAGGTAATAGAATGGGAAGAGGCTAAGAATTTATTTGGACTGCAGGTTAGAGATTGCCTTCCCTATCAAGGATTTATATCAGAATATAGGCAGAGAGAAAGAAATAAGGGGGTTCTAGGAAAAGACCAGCACTGGTAGAGTTTTTAGTAGAATCTAGAATAGAAGCTGCTGTTAAAAAGGGATAATTAGTAGAGCATATAAAATATTGTAAAATAAATATAAGAATCAGTCAGAGGAGTTTAGAAAGGCTTGGGAAGAGAGATTGAATAAGTAATTCACAAAGGGACAATGGGGGATATATGTACATCTCCCAAATATGCAACAAAGTCTAGAAAATGTAGGATCTTTGTCTGGAAGTGTTTACATGGGTGTCTTTATACCCCAAGTAGACTAAGAATTTTTTAGGTAGATACAAATGTTGGAGCTGTACTGGGGAAGAAGGAGGCAATTAGGAACATATTTTCTAGGAGTGTAATGAGCTGCAGACTTTAAAGATTCCCTGCAGACTACTCTATCAGCAATACTGGGTGAGCAAATTGGTGTAACTAAAGAAATGATTTTTTTAGCTATGATACAGAATCGGAATGGCACCTCGGCGTAGGTGAAACTCTACTGCCAATCATTAGCGGACCGGAGTTCCGCTGTGGTGACCCCTAACCGGGAAAAGCCGAAAGAACAACAACAACAGAATCGGAATTGCCTAGATATAGTAAGGTCTTGCTGAGTCTAATTATGGTGGCTGCCAAAATAGCAGTTACTAAAAAATGGAAATCAAAGTCTAAACCAAATGTACTAGAAGGAGTGAATATAGTAACAGAGGTAAAACAACTGGAAATGGGATCTTTAGAAAAGGGAAGGAGAAAAATCACATGGAAAAAATGGGAATTATGGAAATACATGCAGAATAATATTTTGGAGGAGGAATGAGGTTTAAAAGAAGGCTGGATTTGAATAAGCTATGAAATGTTTGACTGACAATGACTGAATAGATTATAAGTGATGTATAATGTGGGTCTATATTAGAACACCGAACATTCAAAATGTCGAGTGTTCTAATATCGAACCCTAGCAATCGAAAATACAAAACATCAAACATTCGGAACTGCAAATTTTTTCCTAGGGAAAAAATTTGCTGTTCCAAAACACATACACACAACACAAGCACACCAAACAAACAGCAATCCACACACATACACCTAAACTCGTACACCTAACCCTACACTAAACTATACATACACCACTAACTATCCACTTACCTTAACCCAAACCCTAACCCTAAGGTCCGTCACTATCGCACAGTCACCTCACCAGCGCCCTAACATTAACTCACCTACCCCACCTTAACCCTCACGTCCACACAATCGCACACTTACCTGACCCGCGCCCTAACCCTAACTCACCTAACCCGCCCTAACCCACACGTCCACAGAATCGCACACTTACCTGAACCCGACCCATAACTTTCCACCAGAGCGCTGAAAATACCGAAGCAACAGAAATGGACAACCGAATTCTTTCCCTAGGAAAGAATTTGGTTTTCTGTTTCTTTGATATTTTCAGCGTTCGCTGAAAATGGGTCGATATTAGAACACTCGACAGTTCAAATGTTTGGTGTTCTAATATAGACCCTATAATGTTTTCAACAATAAATATGTCAGTAGGGTTTGTTTTCATTTATTTAAATGTCTAATGATGTGAGCATAATTTGCAGTTGAAGTTATGGACATTCACAATACATGAGACAGGAAGGCAAAGCAGTAAGCAAAGGGATAGTGTGCTGGAACTTGTGCTCACTACAAAATGTACAGTGGTCTTTTCAGAACATAGAGTAAAGAATGTAGCTCAGGATCTCTGAGCATTACTGGGGTGTTGGTTTGGAATTCTACTGAAATAAGTACCATTGTCAGTTAGCATACTTAATAAGAAGCATGAATAAGGAGATTAATAGACAGTACTGGGACATAAATGACTGTGCACCATCATCATCCGTGTCTTTAGCCACGCTGCTGATGCCACATCACACACTGCCACAGATGGTTAGCATACTTAAGAAGAAGAAGAAGAATGAATAGGGTGATTAGTGGACAGTATTGGCATCTAAATGCCTGTGCAACATCATCATCCGTTTCTTTAGCCACACCGCTAGTGCCACATCACACACTGCCACAGATGGTTAGCATACTTAATAAGAAGCAGGAATAGGAAGATTAGTGGACAGTACTGGCATCTAAATGTCTGCGCAGCATCATCATCCATTTCTTTAGCCATGCTGCTGACGCCACATCACACACTTCCACAGACTACCACACATGTAGGACAATCTGTGTTTGAGAAGCACAGAAGGGTTATTTTTAGGACTGTCTGTCTGTCCACAGTCTGTGGAAGCACATGCAATGTAACAGGTATAAACAGCAGCTATCTTAATAAAGGGGTGAGGTGTTGTGTTCAGCCAGTAATCTGGAATCCACAAGAAAAACATAACAACAGTGAAAAACATCTTTTCTGTAGTTCAGAATTGGGATGCAGTCATTTTCCGTCCTGAAATAAGGCAACTGTTGTGTCACAGAGAAAAACTTCCAACAGGCCCAAGTATGACAGAGTTACATGAGTAATCCAGATTCACTTTTCAGTTTATCTAACTTCCACAGAATTTATTTACACTGTTCTGGTAGAAATGGACATGTTCATAGAGACCATTCTCATGGGAGACTTTTTAATGTCCTTAAAAATCTCATATGATGAAAGTGTTATAAGCAGAGGGAAAGATATCCATCCATCACCCCTTTTTCCACATGATGTCGGGGTGTCACTTCAACAGTGACAATCATCTAGAGCAATGGTAGTTTTTCCACACTACACACTCACATGCACAATCACACCTACTGTATGTCTTTGGAATGTGAGAGGAAATCAGGGTGCCCAGATGAAACCCATGCAAACACAGGGAGGACATGCAGACTCTGCACAAAAGGCACTCCAGACAAGAATCGAACAAGGGAATCTATTGCTGTGAGGCGGCAACACAATCTGCTACACCAAAGTGCCACCCCACTTTTCAAATGTCCTTACAAATCTCATATGATTAAAGAGTTATAAACAAATGGAAAGAAGTGATGAAAAATGTAATGTTTACTAAAAGCATGCAATATGTTAGATGGACATGGTAATGTGATTGAATCACAATAGATATGCAGGAATTCAGTTATGTGACATAGAATCCTTTTCTGATACTCAGAATGTTCAAGAAGTGACAGTATTTTCCCTTTTCTGTTAAACCTGTTTACCAGCACTCACAACTTTTTTAAAAGGTTGTTGTGGTTCTGCTGAATTTTGGAGCTTAGAAACAGCCTATCTCAGCACTTTCTTAGATAACAATAACTCAATCTTCAAGATAGTTTTACCAAGACAAAAGAAGGCCTACTTCAGACGTGTACAACTGTTAGAAAAATATGTATTTGAATATATGTGAAATGCTAGTTTAAAAGCAAAGTAGTATGTAATGCATTTTATTCTATTAATCATATAACAGAAAGGATGAATTCATGTGAAATTGCAAGTAGTTTTGAAACTGCAGTGTGGCTTGAAGCAAGTTGACCTCTGACCATGGCAGCTGTTAGCTTAGCAAGTTTTAATGTTTATGCTTTTCACAAGCGATTATCTGCTGGGTCAGGAAATTAAATATGTGAAATAATGAAATCTTCTGCTCTTTCCTGCTGGGATGATTTGGCCTTGTATATGTGTTACTAAGATAACACGCAGCTGTTGGGAAAGTGTTACAGTGAACAAAGAAGTGTATTAGAAGACTGAATCTGCTATTGTATTCGAATTGATGTGAAACCTTGAAAAAGGAACTTTACAGAAAGACATTATGTCTTACCAGGTGGTAAGCAAGGCCGTATTGTTACCAGAGGAAAACTTTTTTTAAATATACAGCATCAGCAGTTTTTATGGATAGAGGACTGTAAGCTAAAGTGATGTAGATGCCCTGTGACATACCACGTCAGTAAGGTGGGCACAGCTTGAATGTTAAGACTATAAAATTGTATGCTTCCTGTTTTCATGTCAGACAAAATTCTGTACTTGTATGTTTTTTGCCTCCTGGTGTACACTAGTAAACTTTTGAACCTGAACCTCCTGAGTATTGATTTCTTGATTTTATTTAACAGTTTGGTCTTTCTTAGCCGGAAATCCCTCAGACAGCTGCAGATCAGAGTCTACCGGTGGTCGAATACTGCGCAGGAGAAGTTACCGAAATGGTTCTTCTTGGGTGAAAAGACCTCCGACTGAATTGTCATTTAAAGAGGCTGGCCACTTTCTGATCTGTGGCCGAAGAGCGGATCCTGGACGACTCAATACCGGAGGCTCAGGTAGGAAGATTTTGTCTTTTTTTCTGTTTTAGATCAGGGACTAGATTACAGTAAATATTGTTGTCAAGATTTGTTATGCAGATCAGGGACAAACGGAATTACTGTATATTTGGTCATAGATCAGGGTAACAGAATAAGGTAGGCAGTTATTCTAGATAAACTGTGAAAAGGAACTGAACTTTTGATATCACGTGATAAGAAGGGTTACGTAACATTTTCTTTACCATGGGAAATCAGTGCACTAAAACATTGCGAGATCCGCCCCTAACCGAAGACGCAAAATATATGCAATCACAGCGTTCTGATAATATTAGGTATTATATGAAATGGGTTAACAAATATGAATTTGGTGGTAAATTAGATAAAACTTCACTGGTTAAACTCCTTAAGCAACTTAAATCTGATGCGGGAGGTCAGGCAAAAAAGCAACGCCAATTAGGCATTCCTCAGGCACACAGGTGGATTGAGGAAGCAAACCGTAGGGAACAGAAGACTAAGAATTCAAAAACTTTATTTTTAGATAATAACATAGTAATAGCAACAGCTCCTCCTCCCTTGCCCCCTCCGTTGACTTTTTCAGGATATGAAGCGAGTGGACAGGCTAGTCCACCTCTGCGGTATCCTGAAGTCTCAGCGAGACCACAACCATTTGTTAGAGATCCTATTGAAACTAGGTCCCGAGCACGTAAAATACATGGGGACGCAGAATCGTATCAAATAGAGAGAAACCTACAGGATGAGAGTGAGGAAGAAATATGCCCACTTATAGAGGACCCAAATCCTCAGGCAGGACAGGCAGGGCAGGACCCAACTCTCTTAGTATACAGACCATGGACACTGGAGGATATCCGGAAGGCTACTCAGGGAATCCCCCATCCGAAAGTTAATTTTACGAAATCTTTAGAAGATTTGCAAGGCATGAGGTTGAGTTACCACTTGAATGGGGAAGAAGTAGAAAAAGTAGTAAGACAAATTATAGGTCCAGATTGGCACATGATTTGTGGCACCTGGAATCCTCGTAATGCAGAGCTTAAACCACTCCCACATAGTAACGCAGAATTAGACAATAGGGTGAAAGGTCTTACAGATCGAATCTCTGAGAAATGGAAACCTAGAGCAGACTGGACTTGCATTAATCAATGCATACAACAGGAAAATGAGACAGTAGATGGGTACTATGCTAGATTATTGGAATGTTTTAACAATCATAGCGGTATGACAGTTCCTGAAAATCAAGTGAATGATTCCCCATATGAACAGCAATTGAAAAATGCATTTTTGAAAGGTTGCATTGCACCTATCAGCAGCTTCATTACAAAGCACATGATAGACCATCGAACAGGTAGGCTACAAGCCTTACTTGAATATGCTAGACATGCTGAAAGACATTTTAACAGCAAAAAGAAAAAAAAAGCGCAAGTCTTCACTGCTGAAGACGGAGCTGAAGTATTTGTGTTACAGTCAGGTAAAAAGGGAAAGAAAAATGCCCAGGGAAATAAACAGTCTGACAAACGGTCAGAAGATTTAGAAGAAAGGAAAAAGAGAGGTGAATGCTTTAAGTGCGGAAAGAAGGGACATCTAGCAAGGGATTGTAAACAGAACAAAAAGGTAATCACAGAAGACAAGGGGGATGAGGACTGACTATATGATAGTGAAGACACATCATGCAGAAGTCAGAAATCATCAGAAGAAGTTAATAAACAGAAAGCAAATGTGAATGTGATAGAAGGAATAGAGGAAGTGCAAGTAGATATGGAGGATGAATTAAGTGAAATTTTGGATTTAGCATTATTGAGCCTAGAGCTCTACTTAGCAGATACGAAACTGGAAGTTACACTTCTGGCGGAGGGAAGGGAAGTCAAATTCCTGTGTGACTCAGGAGCGTCACGGACCCTGATACACCCCTCCAAGTTACCAGAACAGTCTGAATCACCTGATTATATATTAGTGAAAGCTGCAAATGGACAGCTATACAGGGAACCACTTTCCCATGATATAGCAATAACTGACCCTGTTTCAGGAATGACCCAAAGGAGTAAGATTGTTGTTTCTGCAAAGTGTCCAGTGAACCTATTAGGTAGGGACCTTATGCAGATATTCGGCATAGCAGTAGTTCCAACTGTGCAGGGTATGGAGGCACAGAGACAAATGGATACTTTTGTGGTGCGATCGTACAGCCAGGACCTAGTTACGACTGGTCCAGGGGCAGTAACCGAAGAACTGATGAATGTAGCCATCAGTAAAGCCCCCTCCCTTGACACTGATCGACAGCATTTGTTACACTGTACTCTATACTACTGTAATACGCCAGGACCTGATAGAGAATATGAGCAAGAATTGTTCAGAAATCATGCAACTAGACTAGTATTACGTACTTTGTATTGGGATACCGAGGGGAACAGTGTAGTTAGCTGCTCATTACCTCAAGAATTCCTTGCATTGTATAGGTCAAATCGATTACCACATGTCAGCTTGACAAAGAATAAAAATGTAAAATGGGCAGACTTAGGAGAAAAGGTAACAAGATGGGAGAAACAGACTGACTTAGAATTGTTAGAACAAGGAATACAGAAACAAAAGTTGAATTGGTTGACACAGACACACCCAGCTGTACACTTGCAATCTAGCGAGGACAGCTGATTAGCATTTTTATTAGAAGAAGAAGAGAAAGCTTTATGCAAAATATCAACGACTCTTTGGTCAACATGCAAGTCAGATGTAGGACTTATTCGAACAGCAGGACCTGTTGTAATTACACCAAAATCAGCATTTAGGCCACAGAAAAGACAATACCTTTTGAGAAAAGATGCAGAAATAGGAATTAAGCCTATAATAGCAGCATTACTCAAAGAAAGAGTACTGGTAGAATCTCCTGATTCACCATGTAATACACACCTATTTCCTGTTAAAAAAGCAAATGGGGAATGGCGGATGGTTCAAGATTTACAAGCTGTAAACAATGCAGTGATACCCAGAGCACCCATGGTGCCAGATCCACATACTTTGTTAAATGACTTAAAACCACAACAAAAGTATTTCTCTGTGGTAGATATCAGTAATGCTTTCTTTTCAATACCTATACATCCTGATAGTCAATACTGGTTTGCATTTACATTTCAGGGTAAAAGGTATACCTATACTCGACTACCACAAGGATATTGTGAGAGCCCAACAATATTTGCACAAGAAATGGCTAGCAACCTGGCAGGGTTTTCCCCACCAGGATGTAGTCAAATTCTACTTTATGTAGATGACATCTTGCTAGCAGCCCCCACCCAGCAGCAATGTAGGGAAGATACTGTAGCGCTATTGAAATTCTTAGCAGCACAAGGACACAAAGTGAACAAAAATAAGTTACAACTCTGGAAAAACCAAGTTAGATACCTAGGATATGTGATATCCAATGAAGGTAAAATATTAGACGAGGATAGAAAGACAGCAATTCTACAAGCACCCAAACCAGTAACCAAGAAGGAAATGATGTCCTTCTTGGGGACAACTAATTTTTGTCGGAGTTGGATACCAAATTATGCTTTGGAATCTGCTCCACTGACTGATTTAATATATAAAACACCAATGGCAGCACAAGATTTGTTACAATGGACACCCGAAGCAGAAACGGCTTTCTGCAGGTTAAAGCAGTTGATAGCCTCTTCATTAGTTTTAGGACTCCCAAATTATCACAAACGGTTCTTTCAGACCATAGATTGCAAACAAGGATATATGACGTCAGTGCTGATGCAACAACATGGGGATAAGCAATGCCCCATAGCCTATTATTCATCACAGTTAGATCCAGTGGCGCGATCTTTGCCTCACTGTGTACAAGCAGTAGTTGCAGCTGCAATGGCAGTACAGGCCTCGGCCTCAATGATATTATTCCACCCTCTCACATTGAGAGTGCCTCATGCAGTCGCAATAATTTTACTACAAGAAAAAGTAGCATATCTCTCTCCTGCTAGACATCTTTCATGTATGACTATACTGCTGAGCCAACCTCATATGACAATTGAACGATGTACGACATTAAATCCATCAACATTACTCCCAACTCCTGCGGATGGCACACCGCACAGCTGCCTGCAGGAAATTGAACAGTTAGCCTTGCCTAGACAAGATCTTACAGATATGCCCTTGGATAATGCCGAGGTGACATATTACATGGACGGCTCATGCAGAAGGGGCCTTACAGGAAAGAATGTAGTGGGGTATGCAGTAGTTGTTACAGACACTGAAATTTTAGAAGCCCAGTCCTTACCACATAACTTGTCTGCACAAGCTTTAACACGAGCATGTACTTTAGCAAAAGACAAATGTGTAAGCATATATACTGATAGTCAGTATGCTTTCTCTACAGTATATGTATTTGCGCAACAATGGAAGAATAGAGGAATGATAACATCTAGTGGAAAACCAATTAATCATGTGCAATTTATTTTGTAATTATTAGAATCTATTCAGTTACCTACCAAAGTAGCTATTTGTAAATGTGTAGCTCATACAAAACAACAGGATGAGATTTTGAAAGGAAATACGAGAGCTGATGCAGCTGCAAATCAAGCAGCCTCAGACTCAGAAATTTTACTTTTGAATGAGGAATTACAACCCTCTGAGATTTTAGATTTAGACATGTTGAAAACAATGCAGACGCTTACTACAAAAGCAGAAAAACAAAAATGGGAAAAACAAGGCAAAATTCTTGAAAATGGACTGTACATTTCCAAAGAGAAAAAAACGATATTGCCATCTAATTTATTTAGATATGCAGCTTTGTTGAGCCATGGGCAGTGCCATGTCTCAACAGGGGGATGGTACAGTTAGTAAACCGAATATTCCAAACATACGGATTCACAAACTACACAAAAAAATTTTCATACTTGTAACAAGCAAGGAAGTTTTCCTATACCACCATATCCGTTCCATACTATTTGTATGGATTTCATAGAATTGAATAAGTTTGAAGGGAAAAAATATTGTCTAGTCATTGTAGATATGTTTTCTAAATGGGTAGAAGCTTTTCCAACCAAAAATCCAGATGCAGCAACAGTGGCGAAAGCCCTGATAAAAGAAATAATCCCTAGATTTGGCATACCGGAAAGGATTTATAGTGACAATAGCACACATTTTGTCAATCAGACAATCCAGAAACTTGGAAGATTTTTTGGAATCTCCTTGAAGAATCATTGTGCCTACCACCCACAGTCAGCAGGACTGGTGGAAAGGTACAATGGAACCCTTAAAAATAAACTCAGAAAGTTAGTTAGTGAAACTCAGAAGAATTGGGTATACTGTTTGCCTTTGGCGCTGCCGAGTATGAAAACGGTTCCAAATGTGAAGGGTTTGACTCCCTTCAAAATGATTTTTGGGAGAGCATATTATGTGCCTCAGTGGAAAGCTCTCATGCCTGCAGAGCAAGAGGCTGACAGTTCATTAGCTAGTTATATGAGGAAACTGTTAACAAATAAATCTGTTTTGCAGTTTAACTCTTTTTCAGATAAGGAACAGACCAGACCGGTTGAAGCAGTTTTGGTCCTGGGAACGTGGGTGTGGATAAAAGTGACGAAGAGGAAAAATTGGGTGAGTACAAAGTGGGAAGGACCGTACCTGGTACTGTTGGCAACACCTACTGCAGTCAGAGTGGCTGAAAGGACATCCTGGGTTCATTTGACACACTGCAAGCCGGTAAAGAACTTTCAACTTGATAAAAACTTTGTGGCTGACATACAACAAGGGCAAGATGGCCAAAAACAAAGCGAATAGAAATATAGATCAACCCCAGAGATGTTGCATAATCATTTTGTTGAGTATACATTTATCGAGTGTAATTGTGACAATTTTCCTCTTGTTGTGGTTTTTCCTACAATCAACCACACAAGTGAAAGTGGGAAGGCGTGATGAAACATCTATAGACTGGCATCCAAATTTTAACACATACCTAGCCATGAAGCGTGTATATGCAGAGATTATGAACATTTCAAATTGCTGGGTTTGTACAGCTATACCAACAGCATATGGAGGACTGATAATGTCCACTGTCCCTCTGGGGATAAATGAGACTTGGGAGAATTTATTCTTTGATACAGGAACTGTGAGATCACAGGACAAAATAGCTTTATTTTTACCTGTCACACAAAAGGGAATTGTATGTTTCTATAAAAATGATACTCTCCAGGTGGGCTGGAGCAATTGTAACATAACAATATCTTATCAGTGTTATATTAAGACTAGTAATGGCAATACTTTTTACAATACTAATTATGACTCATATTTGAACTCACTGAAAACAACCATGAATGAAATTCGCAAGAATCCTGTTTTATTTAAACAATTGTCAGTTATAGACCAGAAAATGTTTCATGCAGGGTTAATGCGCATTAGTACTAAAGTAGAAAATTGTTATTTTATTTGTGGGAAAAAAGCATATAAATGGCTACCTGAGAACTGGTCCGGCAGTTGTTTTTTGGGCTACCTGGTTCCGGCTATAAGACATACTGCAGAATTACCTTTGGGTAAGATACGAAATGTGAGAGAAGCAGCTTGCAAACCTGAAGGTCCAGTCAAAAACCCTGTAAATCCAGTAGGACGAATCGAGGCTGGCTGGAAAGACCATAATAACGTAAAAGATAAAAGCAAATTGACTCATATGGACTTGAGTGACAGTGTTATATCTTGGGCAGGAATATTCCCAGGATATGGAGCAGTCAAATCGATCTGGGAGCTGAGGAAGCTGTCGAAACTTCTCGAAGTAATGAGTAATGCAACTTTCTCTGCCCTAGAACTGGTGACTGATGAACTGAATGCAATGAGAACTGTTGTGCTACAAAATCGAATGGCTCTTGACTTCACCCTAGCGGCGAGAGGTGGTACGTGTGCGCTTATCAAAGAAGAATGCTGTGCATACCTACCAGACAATAGGCATGAAATTAACCATCACCTAGGGGTAATTCAGCAAGTATCAGCCACGACTGAACCAGGCCCAAACCCACTGACAAACTTTTTCCAGAATCTATTTGGGGGGTGGGGTTCCATCCTAATGACTATTCTGATTGCCATTTGTGTGGGTATACTCCTAATAGGAGCGTGTGTTTGTTGTGGAATTCCCTGCATGAAAAGATTAATCAAAGATTTTACTGATGTATCTGTTACAGAAACTTTGTACCAAGATATTGAGATTGAAAAGTTGATCTCAGACGAAACTTTTTCTGAAGTATAGATCAAATGACTCACCTAGCTGAAAATCTTTAGTGGAAGAGGTTAGGAGACGAAATGACATTATGCATACTTCAAAATAGAATAAAAAGTATTAATAGGAGGGAAAATGTTAGAAAAATATGTATTTGAATATATGTGAAATGCTAGTTTAAAAGCAAAGTAGTATGTAATGCATTTTATTATATTAATCATATAACAGAAAGGATGAATTCGTGTGAAATTGCAAGTAGTTTTGAAACTGCAGTATGGCTTGAAGCAAGTTGACCTCTGACCCTGGCAGCTGTCAGCTTAGCAAGTTTTAATGTTTATGCTTTTTACAAGTGATTATCTGCTGGGTCAGGAAATTAAATATGTGAAATAATGAAATCTTCTGCTCTTTCCTGCTGGGATGATTTGGCCTTGTATATGTGTTACTAAGATAACATGCAGCTGTTGGGAAAGTGTTACAGTGAACAAAGAAGTGTATTAGAAGACTGAATCTGCTATTGTATTCGAATTTATGTGAAACCTTGAAGAAGGAACTTTACAGAAAGACATTATGTCTTACCAGGTGGTAAGCAAGGCTGTATTGTTACCAGAGGAAAACGTTTTTTAAATATACAGCATCAGCAGTTTTTGTGAATAGAGGACTGTAAGCTAAAGTGATGTAGATGCCCTGTGACATACCACGTCAGTAAGGTGGGCACAGCTTGAATGTTAAGACTATAAAATTGTATGCTTCCTGTTTTCATGTCAGACAAAATTCTGTACTTGTACGTTTTTTGCCTCCTGGTGTACACTAGTAAACTTTTGAACCTGAACCTCCTGAGTATTGATTTCTTGATTTTATTTAGCAACAACTCATCATATTCAAACCATGATGTGTCACTGACACAAGTGTCTTATTTCCATACAGACTTAATCATATTCAAAACATGCTGTGTCACTGACACAAGTGTCTTGTTTCTATACAGACTTAATCATATTCAAAACATGCTGTGTCACTGACACAAGTGTCTTGTTTCTATACAGACTTAATCATTTTCAAAACATGCTGTGTCACTGACACAAGTGTCTTGTTTCCATACAGGCTTAAGGTCCTTATAATGTGGCTAGACCACACACTAACTTCTGGCGCCTGAGTACTTAAAGCTATAGGCAAACCTTATCCCAGTTAAACACCTGTTAGAGAGTCACAGATCAGCTGCAAGGGAGACAAAGGAAACAGCAAAGAACCCTTTCTTCCCAACCTTGAATATCCATTATCAGTGACAGCATTAATCTTCAAATGCAGCTTACAGGGATTGTGAGGTAATTAAAATAAAATATGCATTTATTTTACAGGCGCCCATAAAATGTAGCTCCACTATATTACCCTTAATAGTGAAGGCTGGTTAACAGTATTGGTAAGTTCTGTCCTCCTTATGCACACAGTTACTACATAGTTTTAAAGCTGACTATCATTGCACCAGATTTGTAACCATCAAACAGATGTTCTTCAGTGTCCATTTCATTTCATTCTCCAACCTCTGTTTCTGTGGCCTTTTCAGTTATTGGCCCCATGATATGGAACACCATGCCCATGAAAATTTGTGCTTCACCTACTACTCTATCATTTACTATACAGCTGAAGGTGCAGTTTCATAATGAGATAGCATGCAGGTACAATATGTGTAATTAATGACAACTAAACGTGAAAGAATGCACATGAAATCCACAATCCACATGAAAGAAGAACAGAATGTTAAAAGAAAGGTTAGCCCAACATCTATCTGGCATATGTAGACAGGTGGAGAGCAATGCCTTAGCTAGACACGTTACAAGCTTAGATAAAATGCATCATTTCACATTTAGGGTTACAAAAACGTTAAAAGTAGTATTAGAGGGGGAGCTATTCTGTTGAATGCTGAGAATGTTGAATATAGATGGATTAATTACTTTCAGGCAGATGTGCCCCTGGGCTGAATGATACTGTGAGTTTAAAACCTGTTCTTAAGAGAAGAAACCCTTTTCAATGAAACAAGCACTCAGTTGTTTATTTTAATTATTTTATTGATGCTGTGATTCTATTGGTTGGAATCTGTTTATGTGGTGTATTTAAGAAAATGTGGTGTATTTAAGAAATGTGTTTCTGTATGATTTTAAGCAATGAACAATTTTATCCCTCCCAAAAGCTTTACTATTAAATTAGAAGTTATGTACCTACCATAATGTTCCATGTTAGTTGTCTTCTCTCGCCTTCTTTCTTGCTGGATGGGTTCGGAGCCGATCCTCGGCTCTGACTCGGCACTTGCTAAGCTCGAGAGTCACTTTTACCAGCTCAAGGCAGCCCCATATCCCATGATGCAAGGCGGTAAATACCCAGATCTCATTTGGTACCTAGAGGGAAAACTACCTAGCATAAAAAAACTTTCCACTAAGGAAAGAAGAGCAATAAGCCTAAAAAGGCTGAAAGGGGAAACCAGATAACTAAAACTAGAACTAACTGGTGCCCAAAGAAACAAAAATCTTCCAGAGCCAAGGGAGATCAAGGTCTGTCCAGGCAAGGGGGCAGGAGGGAGGGTTGCAAGAAAGAAGGCGAGAGAAGACAACTAACATGGAACGTTATGGTAGGTACATAACTTCTAAATGTTAAGTTCTCAATCTCGCCTTCATTCTGCTGGATGGGACCGCGTCCCTAGCACCTCTATCCTGGGTGGCTCAATGGAACAGACTCTTGAGAACCGTGGAACCAAAACTGGCTCTATCCCTGGAGGCCAAATCCAATTTGTAATGAGAAACAAAGGTATGAGGAGTGGCCCAAGTGGCTGCTGCACAAATAGTATCTAAGGGTAGCCTAGCCTGAAAGGCTGTAGAAGTGGCTAGGCCTCTAGTGGAATGTGCCTTTGGTTTTGAGCACAGCTGTTTGCCCTAAGTAGATAAATGTCAGAAATGGTGGAAGATAGCCATCTAGACAAGGTCACTTTGAAACAGGAAGCCTTTCTTATTTTCAGCATAAGAAAGAAAGAGCTGATCAGACTTCCTGAATTGTTTTGTTCTGTCCAAATAATATCTGAGTTGGCGGTGAACATCAAGATAATGTAATTTTGTTCCGATCTGTTGGAATAGTTAGGAAAAATACAGGAGATCAATGGATTGGTTTAAATTTGTTTTGAAGCAACCTTGGGCAAAAGGATGGATTAGTTCTCAAGGATACTCTGTCCTTGTGGAAGACCAAATATGGGGACGAACAGAGAGGGCATGAAGTTCTGACACTCTCCTAGCCGAGGTAATAGCGACAAGGAAGAGTGTCTTCCACGAAAGAAACTTTAGTGAGCATGAAGCAGCTGGCTCAAAGGGAGGAAGAATTAAGGATGTCAGCACTAGATTTAGGTCCCATTGAGGAGGAGGACTCCTGACAGGAGGTTTGAGGAGAAAAACTCCTTTCAGAAAAGCTTTACAAAGCTTGTGGGACATAATGTTGTGATCTGCAAACCCGACATGAAAGTTCGAGATTGCAGCCAACTGAACTTTGACCGTGGAAGATGAAGAACCCGAGTGAAAGATTTCCGCTAGAAAATCCAAAACTGCATGAACAGGGGCAGTAAAGGGATCTATGTTCCTTGATTTCGCCCAAAGGGAGAAACGTTTCCACTTGCTAGAGTAAATCCTTCTAGCAGAGGATTTAAGGGAAGCCACTATGATATCCCTAACAGGGTTAGAGATCATAGGAAGCCTGGCTAAGGAAGGAAGTGGAGCAACCAAGCTGTGAGGTTGAGAGAAGGAATGGACCGATGCAGCTGACCCAATTGGTGGATCAGAAGATCTGGCACTGGGTCCAGATGCCAAGGCTGCACTAAAAGATGACGATGAAGGAACGGAAACCAAATTTGTCGAGGCCAATACGGGGCAATGAGGATCATTTTGGCTTTCAAAACGGTAGCTTTCTGGAGTACCTGTGGTATCAATGGAAAGGGAGGAAAGGCATAAAGAAGTCCCTGGGGCCAATCTTGGGTAAGAGCGTCTCTGGGGGGATGGCCCAGAAGTGGGAAGAAAGAGAAGAAGGCTGGGCATTTGCTGTTTTGGGGAGTAGCAAAAAGATCGCAACATGGGTGGCCCCACTTCTGAAAAATCTCCTCCACTATAGATTGTTTGAGAGACCACTCGTGAGGCATGAGTATAGCTCTGCTCAATCTGTCCACTAAAATGTTGGTTTTCCCAGGGATATGCATTGCTACCAGAAACTGATGAGAGGAGATCGCCCATTGCCAAAGTCTGAGAGCCTCTCGACACAAGGGGTAGGACTTGGTTCCGCCCTGCTTGTTGATGTACCACACTACGGACATGTTGTCCGTGTGAACTGCAATTGTTCCCAAGGGAAGAAAGTCGTTGAGGGCTTGCAACGTTAAAAGCACTGCTCTCATCTCTAGGACATTTATGTGCAGGTGGTATTCAAACGGTTGCCACGTCCCATGAACCATCCTGCCCTGATAATGGCCCCCCCCACCCGATCAGGGAGGCGTCCGTAGTGACTGTGGCTACCGGGGCCGGGGAAACAAAGGGTCTACCCTGATGTAGCTGGGGAGAAGAAATCCACCAGGATAGGTGGTTTTTGCAAGTTTGTGTCACCAGAATCTGGTGACGCATGGGAAGCTGTTGGAAGGACCATTGGGTGAACAACGTCCATTGAAGGAGATGCATGTAAAAATGGGCCAAGGGAAGAAGAGTAATGGCAGCTGCCATGAGGCCCAATACTTTTAGGACCAGTCTGGCTTGCACCTTTCTGCTGGCAAGGATGATCCGCACATGGTTTTGGATATCTAGGATTCTCTGGCTTGTGAGGTTTGCTGACATCCGAACAGTGTCTAAATTTGCGCCTATAAAAGTAATAGACTGGCAGGGCAATAAGGAGGATTTTTCGTAGTTGATCGAAATTCCTAACTGAGTGCAGAGATTTAGGGTGTAATCTCTGGCTTGGAGAAGTTGATGCCTGGTGGTGGCTGAGAGGAGCCAGTCGTCGAGATATGGAAACACCTGGAATCCTTGACGTCTCAGGTGAGCCGTGACCACTGCCATGCATTTGGTGAACACTCTGGGGGCTGTAGTGAGACCAAAGGGCAGGGCTCTGAATTGAAAATGACTGGACCCCAGCGAAAGCGGAGAAACCTTCTGGAGCGTCTGTGGATTTTTATGTGATAGTACGCATCCTGAAGGTCTATTGAGCACATCCAGTTGTCTTTGCCCAAGAAGGGCAAAATCGATTGAAGTGTGACCATCCGAAATCTTGTCTTTTTCACAGACTTGTTGAGTCTGCTGAGGTCCAATATTGGTCTCCAATCTCCCATCTTTTTGGGAACCAAAAAGAACCTTGAGTAGATTCCAGGCTCTAAATGGTCTGTTTGAACTGGCTGAATGGCCCTTTTCTGTAGAAGCTTTGATACTTCTAATTTTGCAATTTCCCTTAGACCGGGTGGAACATCTGGAAGGGAATTTTTGTGAGTGAAGGGACTTTCCTCGAAAGGAATCTTGTAACCCTCGGATATGATCAACTGTACCCATTTGTCTTGTGAAAGGGAAAGCCAGGCTTCTGGGTACAGCGATAATCTTCCCCCGACTGCCTCCAAGGATGGACAGTCGGGCAACACCTCAGGGATGCTGGAAGGGCTTGTCAGAGAGAGGCTCTCTGCTGCCCTGGTTCTGGACCCCTCTGCCCCTAGGGCGGCATCTATTATTATTACCCCCTCTGCCTCTAGGGGTAAACTGACCACGTGTGTCCGGCATGACTTCCTGAGATTTACGGAACCACATCTTTCCCCCCTTCCGTCCTTTAGGGTAAGGCCTAGAAGGGGTGGAAAAACGGACTCCTACGACAGAAAGAGTCTTGCCGTCTTGCTCACACCTGGTCAACGTATCCTTCACCTGAGGACCAAACAATGTTGACCCATCGAAGGGAGAGTTTGTGAAGGACGCCTTAAAGGGATCTGCAAAATTACAGAGCCGCATCCAGGACTGACGTCTAAGAGCCACTCCTGTCCCTGCAGCTCTACTCGCTCCATCTGCTGCATACGAAATCAGCCGCATGGAGCAGTTGGTTATGGAGTTAAGGATTCCTAGCTGAGAAGCAATCTTGTCCTGAGCCCATGCAGCTGTAGGATCCTGTACTACTTCACCTAATACTTTAAGGATGTCCCTTTGAAGTCTGGTGAAGTGACATAAGTAATTCAGCGAACGCATGGCAAAGGTCGCTGAGGAGAACATCCACTTACCATACCTGTCCATGGTCCTAGAATCCTTGTTAGGAGGATGGACTGGTACGGAAGGATCTGCAAGTTCCTTCTTGGTGGCGGCTGCCACCACCATGGCATCAACAGGGACACCTTTTGTAAGAAATTGTTTCTCGGAAGGGGCTGTTATAAATTTAGAAGGCCTCCTGGGAACTGGTTCTACGGAATCAGGAGATGCCCACGCCTTCCGAGCTATCACCTCCATGAGGGGGTCGAAAGGCAGAGACACCCAGGAGGTGGAGGGTCGAGATCCAAATGCCTCTAGGTATACCGACTCATCCTCGGAGGGATTAATGGAGGGCCAGTTTGCCCTCTGTTTTAGGAGTTCTAGGATGTCTGAAAAAGAGACATCCTCAGAGGGGGATCTTGGGGACCCCTCCGACTCATCTAAGTCAGTATCTGAAGTAGTAGACTCAGGGGAGTCCAAGTGCTTCCTCTTACAGGTCCTCTTATGCGGAGGATCTCCTGACGGATCAGGAGAATCCTAAGAAGAGGGGGTTCTTCCCAGTGGGGAAACCTGAGGCGGTGGATCTCTCGGTCCGGGAGCAAGAGAGTGGGAAGAGACATCTACAGGCACCGTAGAGGGAGGAGCTAAGGGGATAGACTGCTGACTGAGCCCAGGGGCCAGCACACTCCTCATCACCTCGAAGGCTCCCCTCCCAGGGAGATCCAAGAGACCCCGCTCCGAAGAAACAGGGACTCCCAGGCCCACCGAAAGGGAAGGCTCTGAGGCAGATGGGGCCGAGCTCACCAAGGCCGAAGCCCCGAGGGGAAGAGCAGGGTCGGACAAGGGTCCGATGCCACTCACCCCCTCAATGCAGACCAGGGAAGCCCGACCACCGGATCCCTCCAAGGAAGGTCTCGAGGAGGAGATAAGAGTAGAAGTTGAAGGAGCAGAAAGGGGTGGTATCTGCCCCTCAGCCGTAGCAGTGACTATTCCCATAGACTCCGGCTCCGAGCTCTGGAGGAGAGTCGAAGGAGGAATTTGAAGAGGGTGTGGACTAGTAGTCATCTGTTGAGATGGACTATGAAGCATTTGGGCTAGTGCCTGTGATTTTAACAATCTGCTTACCACTCTCTCCAAATCATGGTCTGAGAGCCTGGAAGACCTAGATGATCGGCTCCGATGGCTCCGCTCTGAAAGAAGAGGAGAGGTCGGAGTCGACAGTGTCGGCTCCAAAGAGGGAGACCTGGACCGCTTCCTCGACGGAACCATCAGAGCCGAAGAACCCTCGGTTCCAGACGGAGCCGACAACTTATCGGCTCCAAGCCTGGTCACAAATGTATCGGCTCCGGCCGGAGCCGATACAGGCAAGGAAATAATGGTATCGGAGCCGGTCGGTGCCGATACCGAAGCCTTAGACACATGGTGGTTGGAGCCGACACCAATGTGGCAGTTAAAGTATATCGGTGCCGAAGATTTAGTCAAAATAAGATCGGCTCCAGCCGGAGCCGATCTCGACTCCAAAGGAGTCGGAGCCAGGGCCGAAGGCTTAGTAGCAGAAGCCTGGGCCTTGGAGGTCTTAGAGGGCTTGCCCGAAGCAGACTTAGTCGGGGAGCCCTCCGGTTTAAGAAGTCCTCTCAAAATTAATTTATTTCTCCTTTCCTGCAGGACTCTCTGGCTGAAAGAGTGACAAATAGCACAGGAGTCCTGCAGGTGGAGAGATCCCAGGCAGTAGACACAAGAAGTGTGACCGTCTGTCAGAGACATCTTCTGACAGCACGAGTCACACTTCTTGAAGCCTGAGACCCTCTGTTCTTTGGACATCATGATTATCCACACAACACACAACTCACACAGTCCCAGATTCAGAAATATTTAACTTAAATGGGAAAAAAATAAACCCACACACACACCCTGACAGGAAGGGATGGGAGGGGACTGAAGGCCCGACTAAATAAAAACAACTAGGGAAACAGTAAAACTAGAGCTAAAGACCCTACACTATCTAAAAGTGACAAAAAATCTAATAAATGAGAGAAAAATTAGGAATGGGGTGACTAAAATTTGTATAACAAATTACTTACCAAGAGCTGGTAAAAGGAGTACCTCGTCAGCGAAGCGGCAAACGAGATCTGGGTATTTACCACCTTGTATCATGGGATATGGGGCTGCCTTGAGCTGGTAAAAGTGACTCTTGAGCTTAGCAAGTGCCGAGTCGGAGCCGAGGATCGGCTCTGAACCCATCCAGCAAGAATGAAGGTGAGATTGACAACTTAACATCTTATTTTTACATCATATTAATATCAAGACAACTAAGACCCCAAAGATAAATGGTTCACCCAAAAACAGAAAGATAATAAAACTGTCAAAGGGTAGAACCAGGACAAGTTCCAGGGTTCAGGCAAGTAATTTTAATTCCCTATAAAATACAATAAAAGGTAAGATCTTCCACAATATGTATATTGCTTCATCAGACAAATAAATGCCACAAATTCAATTTATCTCCACAGACAAGGTCAAAGAGCCAGTCAAAAACAATGTAGTAATGAGCATTTACATAATTAATTAAACATCCTGTTCTTTGTAACATAACAATTAAATGAATATATATATATATATATATATATATATATATATATATATATATATATATATATATATATATATAAATACAAATGTATACTTTAGAATCCATAATAAGAATTCTCATTCAATCTAAAAAAACATCACATAAATATATAACTAATGGTGTAACCCTCTAACTTTTAAAAATGGTTTCAGGGATACTTTGTCATTCAATTCCTTATCTCTATGAGCTTGTAAATTAATAATCCACCTGACCTCAACCAAATCCATGTTATTCCTAATATGACCCTTACGTACACTTTCTGATGCGGTCCCTAGCACCATAACTTTAAAAGTATGTGTTCTATCATAATCAATAACATGCTTGGACAGTGCATTATTAAGAGAACCTATCCTAATATCATATAAATGCTCTCTAAGTTGTCTATACATCTTGTCAGTATAGAAAGATTTACACATCTGTCAGGTCACTAGATAGACCACATGGCATGTGTTACAATTTACTGATGCCTTAACCCTAACAGATTTGCCAGTGTCAGGGTGTACAAAATCTGTTGTACCACTAATAAATGCACAATAGTTACATAATCGGCAGGGTCTGGTGCCAATATGTGAATAACTAGGGGTATTAGGAGTATCTCTCAGATAACATAACATCCTGTTGATGTTTTTTCTTATTCTTAAACCTAAACTTGAGTGTTTCACCAATAAGTTCCTTAATGGCTGGATCGGTTAATGATATAGGCCAGTGTCTCTTAATAATGCCTGTTATAGCACTTATATTGCGACTATAAAAAATAGACATGGTAACTGTACTGGTAGAAGATGTGATGCTTTTTCTACTATTAACCATGCTACCTTCTGGGCAAAAGTAGGGTCTCACCCTACAAGCATGCAGGGGTATCATTTCTTCCATAATTGCATCTGTCTCTGAAGCCTTATATCCCCTCTCCTTAAGTCTAACCTTCAAATCATTAATCTCACTTTTAAACTTGTGATGACATGCACTTACTCCGGAAGCTCGCATACCCTGTCCCTTCATTACATTGCAAAAAATCTGGCGATGGTGCATAATCTGCCTATGGAGATACCTATTCCTATAACATGACTTCCTATAAGTCCTGGTAGTCAACTCACCATTACTTAGCCTAGTTAAAGCAACATCAAGAAAATACACCATTGTAAATTTCAGAAAAAGGCGTTGTCCCATCTAAAAATTCATGAAAATGCTGTAGTTCACATCATCTACAAAACATCGATAAAATAAAATGTTACGTGTATACCATTCAGAATTATATACATATTTATCCTTCCAGTATGCCATAACCATGTTGGTGTAGCTATTGGCACTCAAAGTGCCCATAGCCATGCCATCATCCTGGAGGTAATAGGATCCATTAAACACAAAAACATTGTTTTCAAGTATGATCTCCATAAAAAGGCATAGTAAGTCAATGAAACTACAATCATATATATTAAACTCAATTAAGTAAGATTTTAATAGCCTCAGTGCCATAATCATTCAGTATCGTAGTGAATAAGGACTGGACATCCATGGTAACCAGGATGTTAGATCTATCCACAGTGGATTGCTTCAAAAAACTAAAAAGATCACATAAAAAGTGTTGAGTACCTTTCAAATCTTGACATTCTTATCCAAAATAGGATGCAAGTTGTTCTCCACAAACACTGACAAAGGTTCAGTGCACCATTTCTGACCAGCAACAACAGGGAGGAAGGGTGGCCTATATGCATTTTTGTGAATCTTTGATAGCCCTTGAATAATGGGTATAAGGGGCTGATGAACCTCCAAAAATTGGTGCAGGTCAAAAGTAATCTGTCCATTCAACCGACAACCATCAAGGGCTGTAGAAATTCTATTAAGCAACCTCAAAATATCAGTATAATCAATGCGTGCGTAAGTTTGGGCATCATTCAACATCAAATTCCTCATATCAACATAATAGTCCCTGTCCATTATAACAACAGGCCCACCCTTATCAGCAGGTCTAATTATTATACTAGTATCCATCTCCAGGGAGTGTAATCTATCCCTTTCAGCCTTAGCCATATTATGAAATGTTCAGAACCAAGTAGAAACTTCGCAGTGTGGTGAGTGTAAAGTTCACTCCTTGAAGTATGTTATGCACCCAGTTCACTAATAACATTAGAACTTTAAAACACATACCACAAAATAATAAAATATTAGGCAGTCCACAGATAAGTTAAAAATGGAATATCTTTTATTAAAACACACAGACGTCTGGGTCCTGTGGTGTAGTTGCGCTCCACCAAGTATTTCATTTCCCTTACTCCTGTCCATTGCTTGGTTCTCCTGTATTCCGGAGGGGCTCTAGTTGGGGTTGGTGATCATTGAAACTCCTCTTGTGCCCTCTGGAGTCTCTGGGTATTGTAACGGTAGTCTTCCTGGTGACTCTGATAGTCCTGTCCTCCTCTGGAGCTCTGACATTGGTCCTGGTAATGGTATTGGTACTGGTCTTGTTGTTGGTGTTGTGGTCAATGTCTGTGCTGATGGTAATGTCCCTCTTGGTGGTCTGGGTCTTGGTGTTCCTGATGCTGCACTTGGTAGCTGTGCTGTCTTTGGTCTCAGTTGTCCTGTTGGTTTTGTATCTGGTGTTGGTTCTGGTTCAGGTGTTTCTCCATCATATCTCTCTGATGGTTCTGGTCCATTCTGTGGTTCTGAGTCTGGTTCTGATCTAGGTAACTCTGCCCCTCGTCTGCCCTCCGAGGTGTGCTGGTAGCCAAGGGTATCTGTGAAGATGGTGGTGGTGGGGGAACCTCTTCCATCTGTGTCATGTCTCTGTCCAGGTTTTTGCATCAATTTCCCTCTCAAAAAACATGCTTGATTGCTGGTGGTATTTTTGTAGCCTCTGTTAAATCTCCTGTTACCACACCTATAGTTGTTGTAGTTAAAAAATCCTCTGTCTTTATTCTCATTTTTTGTCTTATTAAATCTCTCAGGGTCATCCTCATCATCCTGATTCCTTCTCCTCTTCTTCAGTTTATTTTCTTTAATGGATTGTTCAAAGCTTTTTACTCTCTCTCTCAGAGAGTCAAACCTCTCATCAAGGTCTTCATGGTTCTCATTTAATATGTACTACAAAATATATACTACGACAAAAAACAAGAATAAAGACAAAGGATTTTTAACTACAACAACTATAGACGTGGTAACAGGAGATTTAACAGAGGCTATAAAAAAACACCTTCAGCAACCCCAGCAGGTTTTTCGAGAGGGAAATCAATGCAAAAAAAAAAATTATCCTGGTTTCCCATCTTTCCTGACCTAGAGCAGTCCAAATACAGGCTTTGCTGTATTCTGGACTTTTGGAAAGTTCCTGTGTTGCCCATTTCCTTTCTTGGATAAAGGGAGGCTTCTTTGTTCACCAGTGGCAGTGGGGAGCTTAGAGCAGCCTATCTATCCCTGGAGGAGTGTTCCCAGCACAAGAATCTGGGAGTCTATTGGCTGTTTTGGGCCAATTTCTAGCTCTTTCAAATCCCCCTGTATAAAACCCGCTTTGGCGTGGTTTGTGCGCTTGTTACTACTCAGCCAAGCTCCTCATGGTCCTGCAGAGTGGTGCTAGCAGCAGAGAGGCTAAAAGAGTGACTGCTAACCTGATAAAAGTGTTTTATTTCCTGCTACTATCTGGGCGACTGTCTGATCTAGCTAAACTGCAAGTATTTCTGCTTCTCGAACTGTTTTAAACTGTTTAAAGTTGTTTTTGCACCTGCACTTTTAAAGTTTGCCCTGTTTGTTGCATTTACCTGTTGAGGCTACACACTCAAGTGCACTAGCCTGTGTTACATATTTATTGCACTTTCCTGCTGTTTGTTGCAAAAAAGAAAAAAAAAATAATAATTATCCTTGTTTCCCATCTTTCCTGACCTAGAGTAGTCCAAATACAGGCTTTGCTGTATTCTGGACTTTTGGAAAGTTCCTGTGTTGCCCATTTCCTTTCTTGGATAAAGGGAGGCTTCTTTGTTCACCAGTGGCAGTGGGCAGCTTGGAGCAGTCTATCTATCCCTGGAGGTGTGTTCCCAGCACAAGAATCTGGTAGTCTATTGGCTGTTTTGGGCCAATTTCTAGCTCTTTCAAGTCCCCCTGTATAAAACCCGCTTTAGCGCAGCTTTATGCAATTTTACACAGCTGGCATCGAACAGCGCCCGCTAATTGGGTTTAAACCATTCTCGGCTCCACAAAGTCTGCTCTTCACTTTTTCCCTTAGAACTGATCTAGTTCTCATAATAAACACCCTATTCCCACTCTAATGCCTGGCACTTGCTCACTAAAGCAATAATATAAGTCAGCACTAAAAAATTAAAAGCACTACACCCTCACAAACTCCCCTTGAGTATTTTGTTCCCCATTGGCCCTTTTTTCAATTATAAAGGAATTCCCAAAACTATTCGAGCATGTCCAAAGGTCAGTTGTCAATCTCCTCTCTGGTCCAGCTGGTGAATCTGGGAATCTTGAGGCAATGTTACAACTGCCTCATGTACACAGACAACCCTCTCCTCCTCCCAACAAATTCCAACACATCTGAGAGATGCAACCATATAGCCAAACTGGAGGCTAAGCTCTCTCAACTCAGTACTGGCGTAACCAGTCAGGAGGAGAAGGAAACCACACTCACTACAATTCCAGTCTCACATAGACCTACCACGACAGCAAACCAAACACATAAACACACAAAAAAATACTCTGAAGCTCTAAATAAAAATCTGCCTAAGCAGCAGTGACCTCCAAAGCAGACACCCAAGCAACTGCTACCCCAAAACAAAACACGTGCAACACATAGCTCACAAAGCCAGTGTGCCAAACAGTCACAGCCCTTAAGGCTAAACAACACACCTGATACACTTGTAATAGGTGACTCTATTGTCAGGCACACTGACATCCCGCTCACCAGGCTGAACAAGGAGAAGGTCACGGCGAGCTGCCTGTCGGGCGGTAGGATCCACCACATAACACAAGCACTCAGGTCACTCCAAGGTAAGTACAAATATGACTCGGTCAATGTCCATGCTGGTGTGAATGACCTGAGACGTACCTCCCTGGACTACATGAAAAGAGACATAGAGGAGCTCTCTGAGCATGTAGCCCAGGCCGGTATGACCCTGACCTTGAGTAGAATCTTACCCTCACCAAGAATGATGCTACAATATGAAGACAAGATGATCAATTTCAACAATTGGCTTAAGTATTGGTGTCATTCAAAGGGGATCCAATGCCTGTCTGCCTGGGATAACATGCCACGATGCTTCGCTAGGGACGGCTTGCACCTGTCACCCCTGGGCTTTCGGATATTGGCAAAGGCTCTTGCCACCCCCATAGTGCCTTTTTTAGGCAAGGCTCAAAAGACAAACCCACCTCTATAGGTATCACATGGGATAAGAAGCTAAGAGTAATGCTACTCAATGCCAGAAGTCTAAACCTCAACATGCATGCACTCAAAACTCTCCTTAGCATGGAGAACATCGATATCTGTGCAGTAACAGAAACCTGGTTCAAGGCTCCCAAGAGCACCCCAGCACTACCAGGTTATACCTCATACCATGTTTTTCGGCCCCAAAACTTGGACCGAACCACAAAAGGAGGGGGAGTATCAATATTCGTCAAAGATACCCACACCTCCAGGTTGGTGGCACAGCACGAAGCATCAGAGACTATCCATGTGCAACTAACAGTGGGTAAAACTGCCTTCCAGTTTATAGCCTGCTATAGACCACCCTCCCAAACCCAGAAACCCCACTTGGCCTTCCTGAGAACACTGGAAAATATGAAGGTCTCTCCAAACACCATTATATTGGGGGACTTCAACTACCCTAACATAGACTGGGAGCATTACTCTAGCTCCAACACCCTAGCCCGAAGGTTCCTAGAATTTATAAACTCAATGCTATGGAACAACTTGTTGCCACTCCCACAAGAGGGGAAAACATACTGGACCTGATCATCACCAACATGGGGACTCTATGCTCTAGACCAGAAGTGTATCCCTCACTGGTAAGATCAGACCATAAACTAATCTCACTAGAAATTCACATCCCGACCCCAGCCCCTGCCCAGAAAACCACAGTGAAAAACTTCTCTAAAGCAAATTTCACATTCCTCAAAACCGAGGTGGACTCCTTCAAAGCCCCTGGGCCTGTGGAAAATATGTCCCAGACCTCAGAATCCTTTATAAACGCATTCTATGAACACCTTCAGGAATGCATGGATCATGCAATCCCAAATAAAACCAAGACCCAATCCTCCAAAGTTAGGCGTCCTGTCTGGTGGACCCCAGCCATAAACAAAGTATACAATAGAAGGAGGAAGCTACTACATCATAGAGCAAAATCCCAAACAGGGAAGGCATCTCTGATCAGTATTAGCAAAAAACTACGGGCACTCATAAAATCATCTAAGGCCAGCTTTGAGAGAAAAATTGCACAGGACACTAAGGATAATCACAAGGTTTTCTTTAGTTATGTTAGGAACCTGGGTGGGAATTCCCAAATATGCTCGGAATTAGTCCAAATTGACAAAAAATACACCGAACCCACAGACATTGCCAACATCCTAGCTGACAGGTTCAGCGCAAACTTCTCCCCCCCTTCCCCACCAAAAGGGCAAATATCTATCCCAGCAGAGTGCTGTCCCCCTGACATCTCAGATGCTCAGGTAAGAGCCGCCCTCTCCAAAGCAAAAAACACAGCATCAATGGGACCAGACTGTGTCCCGGGCTGCATCCTACATGAACTCCAAGAAGAACTAAACCCAAACATAAAACTACTGTTCAATCTCAGCCTTACTACAGGATATGTACCCAAAGAGTGGCGTACAGCAACAGTGGTCCCTCTCCACAAAGGTGGTGCCACAACGGATCCTGGAAACTATCGCCCCATAAGCCTGACTAGCTTGGTCTGCAAACCTATGGAAAGAATCATCATGGACCTCATAAATAAAGATATTGGGGACCTACAGACACTGGATCCTACCCAGTTTGGCTTTGTTAAGGGCAGATCCTGCCTCTTAAACCTGGTTGATTTCTTTGAAACAGTCACCAAGGCCATTGACGAGGGGAAGGTGGTCCACACAGCCTACCTGAACCTTGCAAAAGCCTTCAATACAATACCCCACTCGGGCATTATAGATACGCTCACCAGCTTAAATATAAACCCCTATGTCACTAGATGGGTTGCAAACTGGCTCAAGGACAGAACCCACATAGTTAGAATTGCTGGAGCCATGTCAGACTCCAAACCAGTTACAAGTGGCATCCCACAAGGCTCAGTTCTGGGACCTCTCTTGTTCGGTATATATTTCTCGGAGGTACAGGCTAACACGAAAGGACTGTGGCTGACCCAGTTCGCAGATGACTGCAAACTGGGTGCCATAATCGACTCTCCAGCTGACACATGCATCCTACAAAAGGGCCTCATAGAAACAGACAAATGGTGCCAGAGCCATGGCCTCAAGCTAAATGCCAAAAAGTGTATAGTCATCCCCTTTGGCAAAAACAAAGTGCCCACAAATTACCACATAGGTGGTAATCCATTAAGTACGGAAGAAGTAATTAGGGACCTGCGGACCCAAGTTGATAGCAATCTCTCATTTGACAACCACGTGGCCAAAGTGGTTAAAAAACATTTTATATAGCCCACCTAATCATGAAGGGATTCACATCTAGATCAGGGGAGGTCATTGTGTCTCTTTACTCATCCCTCATCAGGCCCATAATTGAGTATAATGCCCCTTTTGGGATGTACCTTACCAGACACCTGCAGCAACTGGAAAGACCCCAAAAGTACCTCACCAAGAGGATCAAAGGGCTCAAACAGATGCCATATGCTGCCCGGTTAAAGAAACTCCAGCTCTACTCAGTGGCATACGCCTGCTCAGAGGCGATCTGTGCCTGGCGTATAAAGCCATGTCCAACCCGGAATTAATGGACATGCTGCACCTTAGAAAATCCAAATCCCATCGAGCTATGCGCTCGAGAGACTTGAACCTCAGCACTGAAATAAATAGGACATGCTGGAGGGACAGATTCATAACCCAGAGGCTCCCTTCACTTTGGAATAAAATCCCAGTCCAGGTTAGGCAGAGTCCCTCATTGACTCTCTTCAAGAGAAATCTTGATAAGTGGATGGGAGATAGTAGGTTTACCCCGGGTATCACTTCTGTGTCATTGTTAGACAGAGGCACAGTATACTAACCTCAAAAAAGGGCATAGCAAAATTCATTTAAAATGGGTGGCAAAAGCCAAACACACTCTGGCTAGGCTTATAAATGCCCTAGGGCAGATAGCCTAGTATGAACCTATAAGACCTGGACAGAGACATGACACAGATGGCACAAGTTCCCCCACTGCCACCATCTTCACAGATACCCTTGGCTACCAGCACACCTCTGAGGCCCGATGAGGGGCAGGGTTACCTAGATCAGAACCAGACCCAGAATTACAGAATGGACCAGAACCATCAGAGAGATATGATGGAGAAACACCTGAACCAGAACCAACACCAGATCCAAAACCAACAGGACAACTGAGACCAAAGACAGCACAGCTACCAAGAGCAGCATCTGGAACACCGAGACCCAGACCACCAAGAGGGACATCACCATCAGCACAGACATTGACCACAACACCAACAACAGGACCAGTACCAATACCATTACCAGGACCAACGTCAGGGCTCCAGAGCAGGAAGGACTATCAGATTCACCAGGAAGATTAGTGCTACAATACCCCGAGACTCCAGAATGCACAAGAGGAGTTTCAATGATCCCCAACCCCAACTA
This sequence comes from Protopterus annectens, assembly GCF_019279795.1. NCBI lineage: Eukaryota > Metazoa > Chordata > Ceratodontiformes > Protopteridae > Protopterus > Protopterus annectens. The sequence continues at coordinate 775,050,401 of NC_056733.1, forward strand.
GAGCCTCTCCAGAAGACAGGAGAACCAAGCAATGGACAGGAGTGAGGGAAATGAAATACTTGAGGGAGCCCACTAGACCACCGGACCCAGACGTCTGTGTGTTTTAATAAAAGATATTCCATTTTTAACTCAACTGTGGACTACCTAATATTTTATTATTTTGTAGTATGTGTTTTAATGTTCGAATGTTATTAGTGAACTAGGTGCATAACATATTTCAAGGAGTGACCTTCACACCCTCCCGACTGCGAAGTTTCTACTTGTTTTGGAACATTTCATAATATGCCTAAGGCTGAAAGGGATGGATTACACTCCCTGGAGATGGACACTAGGATAATAATCAGACCTGCTGATAAGGGTGGACCTGTTGTTATAATGGACAGGGACTGTTATGTTGATATGATTATACTGATATTTTGAGGTTGCTTAATAGAATTTCTACAGCCCTTGATGATTGTCGGTTGAATGGACAGATTACTTTTAACCTGCACCAATTTGTGAAGGTTCATCAGCCCCTTATACCCATTATTCAAGGGCTACCAAAGATTCACAAAAATGCATATAGGCACCCTTTTGCGTTATTGCTGCTGGTCAGAAATGATGCACTGAACCTTTGTCATTGTTTGTGGAGAACAACTTGCATCCTATTTTAGATAAGAATGTCAAGATTTGAAAGGTACTCAACACTTTTTATGTGATCTTTTTGGTTTTATGAAGCAATCGCTGGTGAATAACATCCTGGTTACCATGGATGTCCAGCCAATATTCACTAAGCTGCTGAATGATTATAGCATTAAGGCTATTAAATCTTATTTAATTGGGTTTAGTGAATATGATTGCAGTTTCATTGACTTACTATGCCTTTTTATGGAGATCATACTTGACAACAATGTTTTTGTGTTTAATGGATCCTATTACCTCCAGGATAATGGCATGGCTATGGGCACTTTGAGTGCCAGTAGCTACACCAACATGGTTATGGCATATCGGGAGGATAAATATGTAATGAATTCTAAACAGTTTACACTTAACATTTTGTTTTATTGATGCTTTGTAGATAATGTGAACTACAGCGTTTTCATGAATTTTTAGATGGGACAACACCTTTTTTTGAAATTTACAATGGTGTATTTTCTTGATATTGCTTTAACTAAGCTAAGCAATGGTGAGTTGACTAGCAGGACCTGTAGGAAGTCATGTTATAGGAATAGGTATCTCCATAGGCAGATTATGCACCATCGCCAGATTTTTCGCAATGTAATGAAGGGACAGGGGATGCGAGCTTCCTGAGTAAGTGCATGTGATCACAAGTTTAAAAGTGAGATTGATGATTTGAAGGTTAGATTTAAGGAGAGGGGATATAAGGCTTCAGAGATAGATGCAACTATGGAAGAAATTATACCCCTGCATGCTTGTAGGGTGAGACCCTACTTTTCCCAAGAAGGTGGCATGGTTGATGATACTAGAGAAAGAATCACATGATCTACCAATACGGTTGCCATGTCTATTTTTATAGTAGTAATATAAGGGCTATAACAAGTGTTATTAAGAGACACTGGCCTATATTATTAACTGATCCAGCCATTAAGGAACTTATTAGTGAAACAACCAAGTTTAGGTTTAAGAATAAGAAAAACATCAACAGGATGATATGTTATCTGAGAGATACTCCCAGTACCCCTAGTTATTCACATATTGGCACCAGACCCTGCCAATCATGTAACTATTGTGCATTTATTAGTGGTACAACGGATTTTGTACACCCTGACACTGGCAAGTCTGTTAGGGTTAAGGCATTAGCACATTGTAACACATGCCATGTGGTCTCTCTAGTGACCTGAAAGATGTGTAAATCATTCTATATTGGCAAGACGGATAGCCCACTTAGAGATTGTATAAGAGAGCATTTATATAATATTAGGATAGGTTCTCTTAATAATGCACTGTCCAAGCATGTTATTGATTATGATAGAAGACATGCTTTTAGGTTTATGGTGCTAGAGACCGCATCAGAAAGTGTACATATGGGGGATATTAGGAATAACATGGATTTGGCTGAGGTCAGGTGGATTATTAATTTACAAGCTCCTAGAGGTAAGGAATTGAAAGGCAAAGCACCCCTGAAACCATTTTTAAAAGTAAGAGGGTTATGCCATTAGTTATATATTTACATGAGTTTTTTTAGACTGAATGAGAGTTCTTATTATGGATTCTAGATGTATACATCTGTATTGTTATATACATCTGTATTGTTATATACATATTTAATTGTTATGTTATGCAGAGCAGAATGTTTAATTAATTATGTAAATGCTTATTACTGCACTGTTTTGATTGGCTCTTTGATCTTGCCTGTGGGGATAAATTGAATTTGTGGCTTTTATTTGTGGAATGGTCTGATGAAGCAATATACATATTGTGAAAGAGCTTACCTTTTATTGTATTTTATACGGAATTAAAATTTTGTTGCCTGAATCTTGGAACTTGTCTTGGTTCTACCCTTTGCATTTTATATTCAGAATAAATTATTGTGAGGAATGAGTTCTTTGTTCTGTTGACTTTTTCTTCAGTGGTCAGCACCAAAATGAATGACATCTTCTCAAGCTTTAACTAGTGGCACAAATGGTGGCTTCACTTTCTTTGCTAGAAGAGCTTCCCAATCGATGTCCTATAAAATAAACAATGTGAAGAAATGTTAAGAGTAATTTCTCAGTACAAATACTAATAAATTGAAAATGGCTTTAATCAAGATGTACTTGAATAAACCAGCTTAATATGTTCTGTCATAAGAAAGCTTTGCCGCTGCTAGAATGTTCTAAATAGGTTTACAGGTTTGTACTAAGGTTATGGCTATGGACACCATCAAGTTACATCATCCAGTACCAGTCGGAAATTAATGCCCATCCCCAACCCATGAAGGAGATTTTCTTCACACATGGGGTCACTCATCCAGTCAACCAGACTAGTTTTACTTACTATTTGGTAATTGGGTGGGTCAACAGGTCAAATTTCCCTTTTCAGGTACAACTCAAGTTTTACAGATCAAGCAACATAATAAGAATGTTTTACACAGATATGCAATTAACAAAACATTTGTAGTAAAACTTACATATGGGAACACTGAAAGACAATACAAACAAGTAAAAAAAAAACAGTTTCCAGGAAACTGCTCTGCTCAGTATGTAATAACAACCTATTCCTGAGCACTGGAGATACATTAGATCAGGCCGATGTGATGCCAGCTGGTAATAGTAATATGGCAGCACAGGTCTAGGTCTCTACAGCAGATGTTTGCTTAAGCACTGCTTCTATTTAGTTGTAGGAGTTTAAAGAATGTGGGGTTACTCATAGCCTTGGAAGGCAAAAAAGAGATCCCTCTTAGAAGCCTATATAAGACAGAGTAGAGGGATAGGGCTTTTAATTTAACACAGTAGCTTTCAGTACTAAGACCTGAGCTCTCTTTTTGATGAGGAAACATTAATTTCTCTCAATGTGTTTACTGCTCAGTGAATCCATACCAAAGTGAGGATTACAGTCAATAATGGACCTAACAAGGAGTGAATAATGTGGGATTATAACTTTTCTAGGCCTTGACAAGATACTCTAAAGGTTATACTTATGCAAGACAGAAGGATTTTCAAACTATGGCAGAGATGCAGTGGTCAATGAAGAAATAACTATCAATACATTTTATCCAAGTCCCTGATGACCATGTGTAATTAATGGAATATTGTCTGTATGGTATGCAGTGATGATGCTAGGTTGAATAAAGGAAGGTGTGTTACACTTCCTTGTATTGCAGGTAAACATACAATTACCTCATGAAACATTTGTCTGGTCCAGGTTTTTATGGACAGCTTGAGATCTCATAACCACCCTCAGTTTGCAATCAACAACAAACTCAGTTAGCTGTAGTCCCTTAACATCAACTTTCATATCAGAGAAGTATATGCCTAAGTGAAGGGGCCCTCGACAAAGCCCTGTGGAACACCACTGGTGACATTTTTTGTCTAGAACAAATACCCTTCTCCACCTTAATGGTATGGGTTCTATCAGAGTTTGTTAATAATCCTAGTATGGGGGATACTGTTGAAAACCCACCACCTCCAGATAGGCATCATTGATTGAATGTCCATTATTTGTGGCCTCGGTAACCTTTCAAAGAGCTCAGTAAAGCTGAGCTGACACCATCTGCCTTTTATGAAGCCAAGGAGCCTTTGGAATAATGCATAATGAATTTGAGAGAACGACATTTCATGATTTGGAAGAAGCACTAGACTCAAATAGAATGTATCTGAGGGCATAGCTAGTGGCAGCCCATAGAATGTATCTGAGGGCACAGCTAGTGGCAGCCAATAGAATGTATCTGAGGGCATGGCCAGTGGCAGCCAATAGAATATATCTGAGGGAACAGCTAGTAGCAGCCAATAGAATGTGTCTGAGGGCATGACCAGTGGCAGCCAATAGAATGTATCTGAGGGCACAGCTAGGAGCAGCCAATACAATGTATCTGAGGGCATGGCCAGCGGCAGCCAATAGAATGTATCTGTGGGCACGATTAGTGGCGGCCATAGTGTAAGCTAGGAAATCCTCATCCAGGGACACTAACCATTAACTCTCAGCTTCTTTACATCTACAGAAGTTTCTAGAACAATGTGGAGAAGTGTGAAGAAGAAGATATGATTCCTTTCTACAGGGGTGGGACAATTAATAGCAGCCCTAACAGTTACGGATTTGGTACAGGTAACCTGAAGCCAAACAAGGTCTAATGGGCAATTGGAAGAGAAACAAGCACAATGATAGTTTACCGTTTAGGTATATCACAGGCAAATTTAATCAGATCCATCAAAAAATATGCTTTGGATAACTTGGGCACTATAAAAAGCTCAAGCAGTACTTTATATGTCAGGTGTAGCACAGATCTGTCCAAATATCACTTCTAAATCTGCAAATAAAATTGTAGGATTTAGCTGAAGAAAAAAAAATATTATTAGAAAAGGGTTGTCACAGGGAAGTTATCTATCTGAAGGTACTGATGTTTATTTATTGCTTTTGTTGTGGGTGGAAAACCCCTTTTCAAAACAGCCTCAGGGAGAAAAGATCTACAAGAAGGAGGAGAGAAAGTAAGATACCTGTACCTAGTGTAATGAATCGTTTGAGCATACAGTGAGAAAAATCAACAATTGTTTGAGCACATAGTAGTGAGAAAAGAAAACCATTGGCAAGAGGCATATGAAGTGAGCATACAAACATTATTATAGTGATACAGACATACTATATTGAATCATTCAAAGCTGGATCACAATAAGTGTTTAGACTAACAAAGTTTAGATTCGTAGTATTTTAAAATAGCAGGAGACTGGTAAAGTGAACGTACTTAATAATGTAAGGTTATGGCGAGTCTATGTGGCCAAGTTGACATAATATGGACACAGGATAAGACAGATGATTACTGGCCAGGTAGTAATTTTAGGGCAGGATGGGAAAATTGGATAACAATACTTGAAGGGGATTAGCCAGGTGTGGTGCATGAACAAAGCACAGGGCGTTGGGTAGGTATGAAGATCATGACAGACGTTAACATAGAATGCCACAGTGTTTACTTCTGAATCCAATCCTTTTTTCAAAATGTGGGAAGAGTCCAAAATAGGATGCATCTTAATTTGTAACTCTGCAACAATACCGCCATTAGAGAAAACTGTCAACCAGAAGAACATCCTTCACATCTGAAGTATAGGTCAAGTCAACGCCAACAGGCAATATAAAAAAGGACAGACTAAGGGAGGGGAATAAATACATTAGAGGTAGCTAGTGAAAAAAGGACTAATGACTCATCAGAAGGCTGGATAAAAGAACGATTTAGGCAGGGAAATTAGGTCATCACAGGTAGTTACTGAAAAAGACCTAATGAATCATCATACTAGCTTATATAATAACACTTAGAAAGATGCCACATATACTAATGCTTACTAGGATGAGGTCTGACAACAGGAAATTAATGCTTATTTAGTGCCTATGTATTACTAAGGATGCCATAAATCAAATATGGGTATAGAGTCTATGATGGGGGTCATATTAGAAAAAAAAAACTTGATTGGGAAGTTGAATGGTTCAGGTTATGCAGGAACCTGTTTTCAGTATGAACTTGCAGTACTAAACAGTGCTTAGTGGAGATCAGCAGAGCGAGGAAGAGCTAATGCCCCACGTGAAAGGACAAAAGTGAAGACCATGAGGTATTTATTAGGGTTCTTAAATATTAAGATGAGAAGTCAAAAGTGAAAGCCAGGTCTGAGAAATTCAGAAATAGTATTACAAACACACTTTACCGAACGCATGGTCACAATCATGAATATGTTGCCTATAGAATATTTCAAACTATTTAACAGCTTCATTTTTATTTTATTATTATTATTATTTGCAGTTATAGTAAAACAAGCACTGACAGGTGGACTAATCATGTCCTAAGAAAGGAATGGTATTATGAATAGATTTAACATTCTGTACGTACCTTAAAGAATTCATGTTTTTTCAAATCTTCTGCACCAAATCTGCGTTTAGGATTTTTAGATAAAAGCTTAAAGAAGCAGATAGTTTTGATATCAGTACATTTTGTATCAGTAAACAACATTCCCTGTACAGTGATTTATTTTTACATCAATACATGCATTAGACAATTAGTACAATGATAGTTACTAAATATAACAATTTGGTATGTGCCATGAGACTGAGAGGGGAAACAAAAGCAGTGCAGTAACAAAATGAGTCCCTTCTTTTCCTGATTGGAAGTTTGTAAATATAAACTTACCCCCATCATAACTGAGACAGCTTCAAAGGACAAGAGGCTAGGATACTCCTCGCTGTGATGTACAATGCTGTAAAATAACTCATCTTCATTACCAGTAAAGGGCAACTGAAAAAGAAAAAAAAGAAGCTGAAGATTATATTTTGTACAAGTGATTATCATTGTGAAAAGTGTGTGTGTGTGTGTGTGTGTGTGTGTATATATATATATATATATATATATATATGTGTGTGTGTGTGTATATATATATATATATATATATATATGTGTGTGTGTGTGTGTGTGTGTGTGTGTATATATATATATATATATATATATATATATGTGTGTGTGTGTGTGTGTGTGTGTGTGTGTGTGTGTGTGTGTGTGTGTGTGTGTGTGTGTGTGTGTGTATATATATATATATATATATATATGTGTGTGTGTGTGTGTATATATATATATATATATATATATATATATATATATATATATATATATATATATATATATGTGTGTGTGTGTGTGTGTGTATATATATATATATATATATATATATATATATATATATATATGTGTGTGTGTGTGTGTGTGTGTGTGTGTGTATATATATATATATATATATATATATATATATATATGTGTGTGTGTGTGTGTGTGTGTGTGTGTGTGTGTGTGTATATATATATATATATATATATATATATATATGTGTGTGTGTGTGTGTGTGTGTGTGTGTGTGTGTGTGTGTGTGTGTGTGTGTGTGTGTGTATATATATATATATATATATATATATATATATATATATATATATATATATATATGTGTGTGTGTGTGTGTGTGTGTATATATATATATATATATATATATATATGTGTGTGTGTGTGTGTGTGTGTATATATATATATATATATATATATATATATATATATATATATATATGTGTGTGTGTGTGTGTGTGTTTATATATCTGTGTGTGTGTGTGTGTGTGTGTGTATATTGTGTTTACATACATAGATATATAGATAGATAGATAGATAGATATATAGATAGATAGATAGATAGATATAGGTATATCTGTCTATATATGTATAGATACATCTGTATCTACATTTAAACACACACACACACACACACACACACACGATGAAGGGGCATATGTGGGTCCAGTGATTAACAATGGACTGAGAACTACATCAGGGATTAGTATACTCAAAGTATAGCAAAAAGGTCTAACTACGCAACAAAAGGTGATATCCAAAAAAAACACTGACATGCCTTCTTTGGTGAGTCTGCATGCCCTCCCTTTGTTCATCTGGGTGTCCTCTGTGTACTCTGGTTTCCTCCCATTTTCCAAAGACATGCAGTATGTGGACTGGACACTCTACGTTGGCATTAGGTATACGTGTGAATGTGAGTGTGTGTTATGGAAGAATTACTGGGGCAGGGCTAGCCACTCAGTGGTGTTAACCTTGGGCACTGTTGAAGTGACACCCCGACCCCATGTGCAATATGGGAAAAGGGGGTTTGTATGTGTGGATGTACAGCTTGAATGGGAACCTCAGCTACAGAAGCTGCTGTTTATTACAATAACCAAGTAGAATATTGTTAGTGAAATCATGTTTATTGTTAAATCTGCTTGATTTATTACGTCTTATTTTCTTTTTCTTTTTGAAGGACCTCTTTTTGATCCATTTTACCTTACCTACCACTCTTTCACTGCCAACATCAGCTTGTGCATTCTTATGTGACACAGTTTAAAAAGTTCCTCTCAACAGCAATGCCTCCTGTGCTTTGAGTCTGTTGATTCTGGTGGCCAAAATGAACTTCTTGCAAAGTTTCCACCAATTTAGTGTAGTGTGAGAAGGAGTATCTCTGGTGCAGAGGTAATCTGTGCATCTTACCTCTGATTTAAAGTGTTATCTACCAATTAACAATGGTACAATGATTTACAAAGCTGGCTTTGATGGTGCCTAAATCAGCGGGCCACCTATGAGTGCAACATCTTCATCTTATTTATTTATTTATTTAACATTTGCTAACCGGAAAAGTCTGACTTGGAACAAAGCCAATTTTCAGTGGAGGACCGGGGGAAAACACTCCAGACATATGTCTTTGTAACATGGGAGGAAACCAGAGCACCCAGAGGAAACCCACATGAACACAGGGAGGACATGCAGACTTCACACAGAAGGCACCCCAATTGAGAATCGAACCAAAGAACTTCTTGCTGGGAGGCGACAACGCTACCACTGCACCACTGCGCCATCCAGCTTTTCAGAAATAGCAGTAGCTAAGGAATCCACTAAACGCCATATGTCTATCTAAGTAAACCTTAAAAATTCCAGTAATCTCTTCATGTGAAGATAATCTTCTAAATTAGTAAATTACTGGGATTAAACAGTTTACCCAGGGTAGGCAAACCTACTTCACGATGCAAAAATTATTATATAAACTTGTAAACTAATTTTATCTTATTCTAACCAAATGAATCTATTCTGTTACAATTTGGACTTGGTTTCTGGAAGTTTCTTTTTATTATTCTTCTGTAATGTACACGTATTTGGTTACTTTTCTTATTTTATTTTTTATATTATATGCTTTGAGACTTAAAGGTGGTGTTAAGCTGAATGATTTTAGGATTTGATATGTTCACCATAATTGTAGTTAAATTTACATTAGAACTACCCTTAACTCCTAGTGCAGAGAAGGACTGCCCTGACTACAATTCTTCTAGAATGTTCTAAGATCCTCAAACCTTTGGCAGTCTGAAACTAATGCACTCCGATGCGTTATATTCTAACTTCCAAAGGTGTAAAGCCTGAAAAGCAAATAAGTGACTCTCTGAGAATTCAGGCCACACTTTTGCAACTTTCAGCAGGTTCTGAGTGGTAAGAGACCCAGAGTGGATGTGAGGCAGTGAGGGCTGAGCTGGTAGGATGAGGTCTGAATGCACCTTGGACACAAATTCAAGCCATTAACCCAGTAGATAATACATGAGCTGAAGATTAAAGGACCTGTGAAAGAAATGAAAGCCATGCCAACCACTGTATTTGTACCAAGAGTCAGCAGAATACAAGTCATCCTACAATGGATATGGTCAAAGATGTCAGCAAGAAAATACAGAGCCAAAAGCAAGTCCTAAGGAATGGGTAGTTTAAGCTGTGTGCTTCCAGCATAGCTGTGGCACTGCAGACCCCCTCCCCCTAATAAGAACATGGAAGAGAAGCAAATATATAATAGTGAAGCAAGAAGGGCTCAAAAATGCAATCCTGTAGAGCTCTAGTGGGAATAAAAAATGTGGAGATGTTGGAAGCAACCTTCTTGAACATTTGTGTGGGGGGGGGGGGGTAGAAGAAAAACCACTCTAAGACAGTTCCTGTGATGCTATGGCAATTAGGTTCATGGGTGACCAGTCAGTCTACAGACCATTACAAGACTAGCAAATAACCCATATTAAGACATTTTCACCATTCTTGAAGAGGGCAATACAAGCTTGATAGGGAAGAGGATTTCAGGCTGCTTACCCAGTTATCTGGTTTATTTGAAGTTGGCAACTTTATCTGACATGTAGTAGAAATTTGCTCCATTAGTGGGGGATACATTGTGAAATAACTCCACCATACCAAAGTGTATTATCTGCTGATGAAAGCTTCAGTCCTTTCACTGGGTATTTGAGGAAACATTTAGTTTGCAAAGCCATTGTAGGTAATGGAGAGTCGGGTTTTTTCATGCTTTGAAATGTGTGATGCAGATCATCATGGAGCAGTGTACAGCTCAAGTACAGGAAGAGGACTCCCAGACAGTCCAGATAACCAAATGTCTCAAAGCCATTGAATCATTTGCATTTCTCAAGCCGAGTCACAAGTTTTAACAAATACATTGCAAAAGAGGAATTATACTCAACAACTGGTCTGATAAGAAGTGAGTAAAGAAGAAAGTTACAGCTTCCCATTGGGGAATCAAACCCTAGCCTCCTACATGAGGACAGCAGATTATCACAACTATACTTATAATGAAGAAACTTTAGATAAATGTAGTGTACCACTTGTTTCAAATACGAGTTCCTAACAGTTGTGCATTTTTACACAAGTCATTTTAAACAAAGCTACACTTACATGATTACCAATCCATTTTTTTTTTCTTTTCTTTTTCTTTTAAAATTCTTCTCCAGGACCTTGCTCAGTGGCTCTCCCACATATGCCATGTTGACTCATTCATCCCCCCTGAGGAGACAGCCAGGCATTCACAAACTAGTCAATAGCCATCTGGCTCGTTCATTCTCATTCCTTTTCAGGGGCCTAATTGGCCCATTCCTTCCTCTAGAGGTGAGTTGGACATTAGGGAGTGGACTAGCGTACTGTCCCATGAAGACCCTCATCCCATCCTTTTGAAACCCTACTGTAATAGGCTATCTGACTTGCATTTGCTGCTTTGGTGAGTAACGATATGTGCTCCCATCCACATCATCCCTCACTCGGCATGCATGTGTTGTTTAATACACAAGCCTGCCCTGGCTTCTTCCACAGATGATCACCTACTCTTTAGCATGAGCTGTCAATGTTGTGGGCCCTCTTAACTACCTCTCCATCCAGAAGAATGCACTGGTGTTGGCTCCTTGAACCCATCATACCCTGCGCAGCCCTTCCAGCATCAGTACCATTAACTGAATATGGCCACGAGGGCCTGGGGAACAAATCAACAGTGGGACCTGAAC